>NW_015624236.1:34505-50977 GCF_001515625.1 Sinocyclocheilus rhinocerous | reverse complement strand
AATGGCAAATTTATGAGGAGGCTGTATGTTTGACCCTTTTGTTTCACTCTTTCAGATCTGCATTTTGTCATGATCCAGAAGTGAAGATAGAGGCAAAACATGACAGTGTAGGCCTATTAAAGACACAATGACAGCAGGAATGTTCAGAAAACTACACTGTTTGAATATGTGCAGAAATAACTTTATATTTGTGTGTGTGTGTGTGTGTGTGAAAACATGCACAGTGTCAGTAGGCTACTGTATATTTACATAAGTATGACAGAAGCCAATAATCTTATTGAATAAATACACTTATTTTCAGTGTTCAGGGGTATAACTGTTAAATGTTGAATGTTGAATGAAGTGTTTATAGTCTTAAATGTCTCTTGAGTTTGGTGATTGATCTGTAAGCAGTGAGGAGGCATTGTGGGTCTAGAGAGCCTCTAGTGGTGTAGTTTGTTGTAAGTTTAGGTCGGGAGATTGATTGAAGGAGGGTGAGTTGGTTGTGCTCTCTAAACAAATTACTTCTATTTAATTTTAGTTGTATACTGCATTAAATCAATATTAAGATTGCATTACATGCATACATGCATGTGTTGTGTGTGCATCAACATTAGAGCGCCACCTTCAGGCTGAATAATGCAAGGACACCTAGACCTCTGCCAAAAGTCTTCTGCATGTGTTCAGCGATAAATATGCTTAGAAAATCTACATCAACATAGTATCAATATGTTTGAATAAAAGGCGAAATATCAATTTTCCTAGGCTGAACATCTCTTTTGGCCACTACTGTATAAGAACATATGCATGGCAGTATATAAGAAAAAAGTGTTTATTGAATTCAGATTTTAGGATTTTCAGACATGGTGGGTGGAAAATTTGATTTATGACATGAGGTTTTTAACTTCAAAATATATAGATAAATATACTGTCACATATTTTTTCAATATATGAAAAGTTCCAATTCTGCCGCTTAGTATTAGTCAATATATTTTTATGTATATTTTCAATAATTTAACATAGGCCTATTGGTTGTTAAGAAATAATGGAAATATATTTTCTTCCTGTAAGTGTATGTACATTAGACTGATGGAGAGTTTTAGGGTGCAGTTGACACAATAATGAATGATTACTGCAAATCACCTAGTCTTGCATTCAGTATTTTTGTGAATCAAACCCATGACTGTTTCTAGCTTAATGTTCTTCTGGTTGAGTTACAGAAACTGAAACTTTCTCTGATGAGTATCTTAGAGGAAACTTCTCTATCAAACTCAACAAACTCACTCTCACTGATGCAGGAGAAAAATGGCCAAGCTGCCTAATTCTTATCTTCTTACATTCAGGTGTTATTCTTACATTCAGGTGTTTCACTGTATGTGGATGACCTTTGTGTTCAACGCCCAATAAACTGTGTAGATGAAAGTGCGCAAATGTTGGTGTTCAGATCATTCGCATGTTTTGCCATAAAAGACTCAGCCAAACAAATGCCATTAGCCCTACTTTTCATATGTCTCCCACAATATGATTTTTTTGCTATTATTCACTTGTGGCAGTGTTTATAGGCTAACTCCAGATTCCTGGTGCCACAGCAACAACACACTGCTAATAAATAAAATAAAACAAAACATAAAACAATGACATCAAGTGATACACCTTTGCAGACTAAAAGAGATAAACTGAACGTCTGAACACCGTTGTATTTAAAAACCAGTCTGATCACTATGAGAACAGGCTTCAGTGTCATTATGTCCATTTAATACAACAACACAGTACAACAATATTACACATGCAATGCATATGTTCTGAATTTGCACAAAAGGTACTTCTTGAAAAGTAGTTCATCTGTCGAAGCTGTTTGCTGTCTTTCTAATGTTATAAATTTGACCAAATACCATTAAGTATACATCCTCATTTATGGTTTCTGGCAAGCACAAAAAAAAAAAAAAAAAAAAAAAAAAATTAAACCTAATTATAAATATATGAAAAACCTAAAACAAAATGTCTAAAGCACATAAGATTACTAAAAAAAAAAAAAAAACGCAAAATCTGTTTAATCTCCAAATAAATGTGCCCTCATCCTAACCAACTCCTCCCTTGTGGACACTGAATATAGAGTTCATTTAAAAGTTTGTTTTGAACAGTATCGGAGGTTTTCACCCAGTTTAGATGTGGAGGAACTATCCTCTTGGAGGCAGCAGAGTAAACTGCAGTATCTCCTCTGGAGAATATGATGTTTTGCAGCATCTTGAGAGTTGCCAAGGCAAGCACCACTACTCCCTAGCACACACACACACACACACACAACATCATGTAATGGCATCAGGTCACACCTCTCATGATGAGAATAGGCATCTAAACCATTTTGTCCATTTACTACGAAAACACATTACAAAATGCTATAATACAGACAATACAAAAGAAAATGTCAAAAAAGAGATACATTTATTCAAACCTGGCTGTCATGACAAAAGAGTAACCAGTGCAACAAGATCACAACAAACACACAGTAACATCAATGCTAAATAACATTTAAATAACAAAATAAATGTATACTCAAAATGTTTTTATTTTATCAAGCTTTTATGTTAATATGTCTGTAATTTAATGTTACCAATGCTTTGGCAATATAAAGCCTTTTTTACCACACAAACACGGCCACTAGAATCTCAAATCTATTAGCATTAAAACAGTGCAAAAGAACAAATGTACATGTGCCCATAAATTCAAAAAGTTCAGGTGAATAAAACAAGCAACACACACAACCAATGCTGGTTAGCATATAAACAAGCAAAGTTTGAAAGGCAAATTTGTGACAAAGCTGTGAGTGGCTTTTGCTTTTTAAGTCTTCATGTTTCTCTGTACAAAACTAAGACATGACAGTGTATATTGTAAACATACTCGCTAATTTAAATCTCCCCAAGCATCAAATCATCAGAGAATATTGCCCTTGAGTCTTGAATAAAAAGCACTTGAATAAACCTTCAGGATGAAAACAAGAGAAAGGAACTAGGAGGAAGATCTTTATGGACTGGAGGGAAAAAAAATGTAATTTCTTCTTGTAGAAACATGTCATTTTTGAAAAACATTTGAAAGGCAAATTCATGACAAAGCAGAGTGTTTTTCCCTGTTGTTGTTAATTCTCTCTCTTTTATTTTTCTCTGTAGGTCTGAATGGTGTTGCTGGAAGCTCTGTGTTCTTGTGCTGCTCTTATAGACATTTAAAAAATAAAATACATATTGGAATTACAGGAATATAAACTAAGAAAATAAGAACTTCATTCAGAGAAATGTTTCAACTGGGGATCAGGATCCAGAATACAATGTTTTCCCCAAGGACTTTTCGAAAGCAAGCTTCACTGTCATACTCGTGTAAGTCTGAGTACATTTACTCATTTCATTAACTTCTGTTCATTTAGACAGACATCTAGCTACCTGGGGAAAATACCAGTTTATTCTTATTAATACTTAACTTTAATTATAATAATGAAAGTTTTTTTCCAACTGAAAATGGCACAATATTTTGTAATCTAACCAATGTTTTGTTTTTTTTATTTTATTTTATTTGTGAACTGAAATCCACATATGATAGACTAATAATTGGAGGTAGTCACTGTGATCAGAAACCTGTTCGATATTACTAATGGTCAAAACATGTGAAAGTCTCTCAGGAGCCTTCAATATACTGAAGTAAATTTGAGAAATATTAACAAATATCTGGTGCGCATTTCTGATGTTGACCAGGTTACTGTTGATGTCACTTCCGTCTGATGTCGTCCGTAAAGCACACAGAAGCAGGAGCACTACGCAGTATTTAAAGTAGTATTTCACCATAATTTTATAAGTACTTACATGCAATATATTCAGATAAATCAGATATTGATAATATTGGGCCACCATGATGAACAGGTATGTTTGATGAATTCTGAACGAAACGCTGTTTGGACAAACAAGTGTCGTACTTCCTAGTGAAGGTCGGATGTAGTTTGTTGCTTGTATTTGTGTTCGGCCTGCTGTGTTTTGGTTGTCAAATGCTTTATCTAAACTAGAAAAGGGAAAACTTGTGTTGTTAATACACTACAAATGAATTGGTTTATCAGCCCTCCAGAGCAAGATTTGAGGAACCCTGGTTTGTCTGCTGTAACTATTATTTTGATTTAGTCATTAGCAATTAGCATTAACATTCTGTATTACTGTTGTTTGTTTACCAGTGCATGTGCAGTTAGTTTTAGTCAACAGTAGTTTGATTTGCCTAGTATTATGGTGGATTTAAGATTTTACCAGTAGGGTAAATTGAGCGAAGATGTTCCTCTTAATAACAATTATATATATATTTATATATATAATCAAACCAAAAATTATTCAGACACCAGTTATAATGTTTGATATATATATTTTTTACTAGTGTGTGAAGGACACTATAGTTCATTAATGTAATAGCAAAATACAGTAAACTAGTGACATAATATACCCCAAAATTCTTCATACTGTGGACTACCAGTAAAATTAAAGGGGTCATATGACGTTGCTAAAAAGAACATTATTTTGTGTATTTGGTGTAATGAAATGTGTTTATGTCGTTTAAGGTTCAATTGCTAATGGACCTTTTTACACCACAGACTGAACAAAATTAAGCATCGCTTGTTTACTGGTTGACCTAAGTTGGTATTATCTAATTGTGTACTTAAATTTAACAGCTGACAGCTTTTAACTGAATTCATTACATACCTTTCTACCAAAGTTATCTGACATTATCAAGATGAATTTGTTCTGACACAGTTTAACTCTTATTAGTTATTGTTATATATTATTACCATTTTCTAAACTATAGCAAATAAACTGTGATAATGTGAGAAATGTTGAAGGTGTCTGAATACATTTTGGTTTGACTGTGAATATATATATATTATTCAGAGGGATAAATAGATACATGATCTATTATTAATTTACTTGTAAATTAATCAATTTTGACAATTTTGTTTAATAATAATAATAATTATACAACTGTATTTGGGTGTTTAGAAAATTGCACTGCTTTGTTGGTTATATTAGCCTAAACCTTTAACAGCTTGGTTCACCAGTTCTGAAAGATATATTTGGCTGCACAAGTTTTCAGATCTATATCTCATCTTAGTTAACAATTGGATTCAGTTTACAAGTTGTAAAGTGACAATTTGTGAGTATGGTCATGGAGTGAACTGATTTTAGAAAAAAAAAAAAGCAATTTAATTGAACAAATTTACCATCAACCACTGCATACTGTCATATTTTCTCACTCACACCAACTTGGAAACTCAAGGCTGAAAGAAAATCCTGATTTTCCCACTTGTAATTACCTATGATTTTGTGGTGGTGTTCATGTGCATTCAACTCAAAAATACAATCTTTCCAACATTAATTGAACACACCAATATTCCGTCCCTCAGTCAGTGCATCAAATATGCCTACTTCCGTACTGTATAGTATCCAAAAGGCAGTAAGCCACATGTGAATTCACAGTAGTCACCACAAGTTTCCAGCTTTATATCTCATCTAAGTTAACAATTGGATTCAGTTTACAAGTTGTAAAGTGACAATTTGTGAGTATGGTCATGGGGTGAACTGATTTTAGAAAAAAAAAAAAGCAATTTAATTGAACAAATTTACCATCAACCACTGCATACTATCATATTTTCTCACTCACACCAACTTGAAACTCAAGGCTGAAAGAAAATCCTGATTTTCCCACTTGTAATTACCTATGATTTTGTGGTGGTGTTCATGTGCATTCAACTCAAAAATACAATCTTTCCAACATTAATTGAACACACCAATATTCCGTCCCTCAGTCAGTGCATCAAATATGCCTACTTCCGTACTGTATAGTATCCAAAAGGCAGTAAGCCACATGTGAATTCACAGTAGTCATAAAACAGTAAGCAAAAAATACCAAGATCTACTTCTGCTGAGACACAAAGGTTTCCGATGCTCACATTACTAACCCACAAGGACATGAAATAGGAGTTGTGAAAGGCTGGGTAGCAATGCAAACCACATAAACAGCAAAAATAACAAAGTCAGGTCCTACCTAATGTCTCTACAAAGACTTACCTATGTGAAAGTGTACTATCAATCAATCAATCAATCATCAATCATCACCACTAAGTGTGTGGTGGTGTTTGTGTCTTGTCCTGTGCACAAACACACACACACACACACACACACACACACACACACACACTTATTCAAAAATATAAAAATAATTTACAGCAATTAAGCACATTTGAAGTGTTTTATAGCAAACGAACGGACTGTGAACACTGGATAACTTTCCTGAGGTAAATGTAAGGTGAAGTCATGTTCATAAGCTTATTGACATCATCTTTCCGCAGTTTAAACATTGTATCATTACATGAGAGATGATATATTTTTAGTAGTAAAGTATCTTTCAACAACATACCTTCCGATGTTCATTCAGGTTTATTTCGTGCTGTAGCCCAATTAAAGAGATGATTTGCGCTGCCTCTTGAGCTGAATCGACGCCTTTGTTTATACTTCCGCCTAGCGTGTGCTTTGTTTCGACGTGCTCGCCGTTTTACCACTTTCTGAAATGATGGGGCAGATTAAAAGAAAAAATATACAAACCAACAGAAAGTAGCACAGAAGTAGGAGTTTGGCAAACCAGCAACGTTAGAAATAGGCTATCATAGTTTTTGAACGATGTGAAAACTTATGGAAATAAAAATGTGTATTTCATGTATTTTTTATGTTGTTTTAAAAATTATAAAGAAATTAAAGATACTATACACATAAATAATAAAAATATTAAGAATAAATATAACATAGCCTATTGACTGACTGACTTCTATTAATATATAGTTTATTTTGGTCTATGAACTCAAAGCGATAACATACAACAAACAAAAAAGAAATTAACTAAATAATTTAGCAAAACAATGCACAGCGACTAAAAACGAGTAGGCAGAAATCATTGCCTATTACACCTGCACTCCTTGCAATCTTTAAAAAGTTATAAATTATCACCCATTTAGGGGTACCTTAAGATAACCAGAGGCCCATGGGCTACAGCATTACGGTAGGCCCCCTACCCCAGAAAAGCTATTTTTTCTCTTTTTTTAAGCTTCCTGACAATTATGTCAAATTTCTTTTTGTCTTGTTTATATGCCATTAACATTCACAACACTGTTCTGCATGAAATGTGAATATAAGCGAATATGCAAATTCACTCTTTGCCACAAGGTGGCGCTTGTGGAACAGCAGAATTATATAGCCATTACATAATGTAAACATTATGTTATTCATGGCATTATACGGAGATAATATAAAAGGAAAATGCCATCAAAACTTTCCTGGCTGAAATGTAAGTTTACAGGTATGATTTAAACACCATAAATCACAGAAAATAGGAATTATTCATCATCAGTAGATCAAAACAACACGGCATGTTGGCATAAATGTGGGTTATTTGGTGATTGCTAACTGCGTTTTTATTTTGAAACATGACGTGCTCATGTTTAATTCGTTAAATCACAGCCGTATAACATTTAATGATCACATTTAAGCAATGGGACAATTCCATCCCCAGATTTAAAATTGAGACTTTGAAGCAGCACTATTTATGGAACACAGATGGCACACAGATTACATCCAAGCAAGTTACTGAACTCTCACTGTATGACGTTACAGAACGTTGTCCGGTCCAGTTCCTTTCACACAGCAGTGTTGTGTTTCTGTTAATCTGCATGTTGACTTAAAGATACTCTCGTGCTGCGGTTATTTACTAGCGAATGCATTGTACATTCCGCTTACAGTATATCAATGGAACACGTGGAACATACCAACTATACAAACTGTGTGGGGGGAACCTAAACTGAACCATTCACTATATAGTCTATTACAACCAGGGCGTCGCTGAAAATGAGTGTGTGAGTTTGTTTACAGAATGCAGTTGTCACTGCTGCAAACTCCCAAATAAATAATTAGTCAAAAAATATAATTTCCATGCAGTCAGTGGGCCCCCTTTCCAGTGTAGGCCCCTGGGCTTTAGCCCCTTGAAGCCCGCGCGTTAATGTGCCCCTGCCCATTAAGCATCTCAAACAACACAGCTATTCAACAATATCTTATTAACAGCTCCTTAATTTCAACAAAATTATAAAACAAATAAAATGGACAGAATTTGAAACTTCAGACTTTGTTTCATATCAGTAGTAACAAAGCAAAAAGCTCTTTGCAATTATTAGAGGCTTAATTTCCAACATAATATAACATGACAGATCACTATTATCTACTGAAAAAAAACCATGTGATTATTTAAAGGGATAGTTCACCCGAAAATGAATATTTTGTTATTGTTTTTATTCTGTTGAAGAAATTTTTGAAGAATGTTGGTAATGGAACAGTTGCTGGTAGCCATTGACTTCCACAAAATGGGGGGGAAATTTAACTCAGTGGGCTACCAGCAACTGTTACCAACTTTCTCAACTTTGATTTTGACATTGCTTATGATCTGCTTGAATTACTGAAATATACAGGAACGTTTTTTTTTTTCTTCTCCTGTTTCTGCAGTTGCTGCTTCATCTTTGTGTTTGCAATTCTGATAAACAAAGGTGAGCACCTAAACAAATTGCATTTGAGACTTAAATTCATACCACATGTATTAATGCCAGACTGTGTCTTTACAAAGTTTCTGTTATTTCAGTGTGTCTGCAGGTCACAGTAGAGGCTGTTATTGATGGTTCTGTTGTCCTGCCGTGTTCTTCAGTTAAACATGATCTTGAACTTAAAGACATTAATGTGCACTGGAGGCACACAAATGGCAAGATTGTGCATGATATAGTCAAGGGTGAAGATTCAGCAGCAGAACAGGACCCAGAGTACAAGAACAGAGTTGAAACTTTCCCTGAAGTGTATCAGAGAGGAAACTTCTCCATCAAACTCAACAATCTTCAACACACTGATGCAGGAGAGTTCAAATGCCTCATCACACCATCAGATGAACAGAAGACTGTACAGATGATCATAAAGGGTGTGTAAAACTGCTTCATTAATATATGCGTCTTTTCATCAAAAAAAAAAAAGTTGGATCTGCTGTCTGCTTTAGAGCAGTAATGTTGTTTTTCTTGCCATTTTAGAAAAAGAAAACCAAGAAGAAACAGGATCTGGTGTGGTGACATCATCATCTGTGTTCTGCATTGTATCACCTGTATTTATATTGCTTACTGTTACAGTTATGGACTTTCAGTTGTTTTCTTCCTTGTTTCAGTACAAGACAATGTTTTGTGCTGTTATATTCTTATGCGCTTTCTTGTTCCTTCTTTATACCAATATTAAATGTATTTAGTGTTCTGTATGTGCTATTTCATATTTGTGTTAAAATTAGAACCTTTACCAGGTCAAATACATTAATTCATTCAGGGTAGATATCTGCTATGCAGTTCTGCTGACTGTTGTCAGAGGAGCACAACTTATTCACAAAATGTATAGATGATCTTTATGTGCTTAATCTGCTCTATTACAGTCTGATAAGGTTGGATCTACAAAATTAAAATAATTTTAAATAAAAATAATTTTTCAAATTAAAGTGAGCTTTAATATGCTATTTTGTCTACTTTTGGTGCTTGATATTTTATTGGTGTTTTTGTGTTTCTATGAAAAAAAAACAATAATGAGGTTTGAGGTTAGCAATACGCAAAAAGTTAAAATGTTATTTAGGGGCGACCATTATTTTAGGTGGTATAACCTTATTATTTCCATGGCAATGCATCATACATGACACGCCACAGCCACAATATTATTTTTCCTTTTTTTATTCAAAATATTCTCAAATATCTTGCATTTTGACTCTCAAATATTATGCACGTGGTTTTTTTTTTTCTTCGTTTAAACACCTTTATAATTACTATGTTGATCTTTAGGCCTAATTTCATTCAAAATTACATCACACGTTTATTTCACTTGAAGTATATAGGGGTCTTAAGTGATTGAAAACACAGTCATAAAAAAATTTAAAAAACAACTTGTGATTACAATCTAGGGTGCCCCTTGCTTTCAACCCACCCACCTTGCAGACGGCGGCCTACTCCTAGCTTCACAAGGTCCCCTGGGGGTCCCTAATGCTAAACACTCCACTTCTAATTTAAACTAAAGTATTCGGTCCCCAGGGTGTGCACGTAAAACCAGGTACCCATGTGCAACCAGTGCTGCGGTCATTAAGAGATGCTTTGTATTCATAACCTGATGTCTCACTGACAGGTGTCTCGTTAAAATGTTGTAATGTTATTTGCAATGCAGCTGAATTTTAAGATACACCACGGACCCAAAGACATCTTGGCACTAAGTGTTTTTCCTGCTCTGGTGGTCAAGTGAAGATTAATTGAGAAGTGTCAAGTCTGTTTATGAAGGACCCTCATAATTAATAATTTATTAATCACTAACACCTGCCTCAGTTACACCATATGAATAGATCTATGTGATAAAATTAAAAACATGTACAAAATGAAAAGAGCATACATTTACTTCATTGCATTGAGTTTCTCATTTATTTTATGTTTCTTCAAAAATACCATACCGCACACCACAAATCATAATAACAATCAAAATCAGGATAATGTTAATAACAATATGGTAAAAAAAATAACATCCACAAGCCTTCACTTCAAACATCACATGTAAAATAAAAATACACCATGTTTAAATATCTGCTCTGCAGGTATGTTAAAGCACATAAAACATATTTTCCATTATTTATGGCATATGATATGGCACTATGAACTATCATGAATGACCTGCAGAGGGCAGTAGAGGAACTCTAAAGTCTAAAAGACTACCAGATGACATGTCCAAAATATCATGTTAACTGTCATTACAGAAGCTATACGATCTCATAAAATCTAATAAAAACGATCTAATAAAAATGAGAGATTTAATTGTTCATCTACCATACTTTTAAATAAACATGCCCAATGTTCATCTAATCCAATAAAAGAATGAATAAATAAAAGTGCTGTGAGTGTGAGTTAAGTGATTCTGTGTGGTTAAGGTGTCATTTACAGCTCTGTGGTGTTTCCAGTCAGAAAGAGATGTTTGCTGAGTGACTGCTTAGAGGAAATAAATCTGGGTTACAGAATCAAGATCATACAGCTTTACAACTGTAAGTTTCTCACACCAGATTTGAAAAGATTCGATTGGTTCAGTCATCAGTTGGTTTTTCTTTTAACTTTATGTCTTAATAAGTGTTTTCATTTACATTTTCATGTGATTTCAAGCCACAGAGAGTCTAACAAACATACTCTTGACTTTAGGAGCAGAGGAGGAGGTGAAATCACCAGCTTCTCCACTGTTACAGTTTTACAGCAGCACACAAATGTGCTCAATATGCAAACAGCAACTTCAAACATATACCCACTGAAATGTGAGTCATATATAAGTTCATTTGTCTAATGTCTGCCCCATCATTGCTCTTTTGTTTTGTTCGTCACCTCAGTGGAGGCAGATCTTGTCAGACTGTGTGCAGTTTGTCTCTTCTACAGCCAATAACAGATGAAGAAGGTTACAGAAAAGTCAGTGGACCCTTAGACACTTCAGACTATTAATTATGCATAATATTAAATGTTATAAAATATCATTTTATTTGTGCTTTGAAAATATTATGCCATGAATAAACTAACTTTGTGAAGTGCACCAGGACTTTGGTGGCTGCCACGTGGGGTCATATTTTTTCACACACCAAAAACATGAAATGACTAATAAACATGTAATTATACAAACACTACAATCAATTTAAAAATCAGGTGTGAATATTAACCAACGGGAAACCACTGCATCAGAAAGTAGAATTTCTAAGTCTGAATCGACTGTTTTTAATTGACCATCAATGGATTCTTCTTGTTCCACCTTTGGAAATTTAGAAGCATTCTTAGAAGCGTCTAAATAGAATCATTCAGTTGTTAACAGTTGTTAGTTCAGATCTTCAGATTTGCATTTCAGTATCAAGTGCTTTACATGCATTAACACATTTGGCAAGCACTAAATTTAGACTGAATGTGTAAGTCTAGTAAACAAACAAAGCAGACATAATGCAATGCTGTTGTTTCCATTTGAGGTTAAGAGAACCGTGAGAACTGAGATACATAAATGCAAAAAGGTATTGAAAAAACAAAAAAAAACACTGCACTCGGTTCATGGTTAAACCTCCAGTCTAGACAAAGGTGAGCGACCCTGTTTGTCATTGGTTGTCAAGTGCCAAATGCAGTAGAACATATTTATGGTTTTGGTTTAGTACTTCAGTTGAAAATGAAGCCAGCTGTTTAATGTATCACAGTATATATATAGTTGTGCTCATAAGTTAACATACCCCTTGCAGAATGTGCAACATGATTACTGAACAAGATGTTCTTAATTATTCATAAATCTCTGACAAACACAAACATGCACAAAAACATCTACAAACGAATTGTATTTATTTATTTAATATAAAGCAGCAACTTTTACAAGACAAGCAGGCCGAACACAAATACAAGCAACAAACTACATCAGACCTTCGCTGGTAAGTTTGACACATGAGATTTTAATTGAAAGGTTGAATTGTTTTCAGCATGAGGGTGTTTTCATAAAAGACAGTTTGAAATGTTGTCATTTTATACCTTTCGTATACTTCAGTTTTCGTATATTAAAAACTATTGTTTTGAATGGAAGGTATTAAAAGCAGTCATATCAATTTTCTTCACCATCAGTTTTAAAGAAAGAGTACATTTACAATACAAACACAATGTTTTTACATCCGTAAAATACTTATGCCATTCATTTGCTAGCACTTTTTGTTTTCTCAACGCAAAATGCACTTTAAAAACCCAAGCAGATAAACATTTTGTCATTTAGCTGATGCTGTTTACTTTTTTATACTGATTATTTGTACAGCGACTATAAAGGTATTTTAAATTTAGTCCATTTTAAGTTTTGTATTTTTTTATTTTTAATTTGACTTTTTCTCTGAACTTTCCCCACGCATGCCTTTGCAGTTTAAAACCCCCTGATCTAAAGAATATTAGGCGGTTAATGTGATGTAAAACTACTGTATTATCAGAGCTGCCTTTTTGTTTTCTCAACGCAAAATGCACTTTAAAAACCCAAGCAGATAAACATTTTGTCATTTAGCTGATGCTGTTTACTTTTTTATACTGATTATTTGTACAGCGACTATAAAGGTATTTTAAAGTCCATTTTAAGTTTTTTATTTTTTTATTTTTAATTTGACTTTTTCTCTGAACTTTCCCCACGCATGCCTTTGCAGTTTAAACCCCCCTGATCTAAAGAATATTAGGCGGTTAATGTGATGTAAAACTACTGTATTATCAGAGCTGCCGAACAGTCTGTGGTTAGAGGTTTATTCCAGAGTTTATGAACTTCAAGAAACAGTGAACCAAATAAGTAGTCTATTATACTCATGCGTTCATGACTTTGGCAGCTGTAGAGCAGCATAGGTGCTGTTGATTTGGCTGGAACGAATATTTCTACGCAGCTTGGAAAAATCCACCTCAGCGTACTGAAAGAACAATGGAGAAAACCATATAAACTATACAGCAGCTCTGCATGTACTAAAATGAATGTTTTATCAACCAAACGGATACTGTTGGAGTAAAAGGTCAGCAGGAATTATTATCAACATTACTGAATTTTTACCTGTAATTGGTCCTGATGTTGTTCTATAACTTGAGTCTGTTGTAGATCAGTGTTAAGTTGTTGTGTTCGTTCTGGAGACCTTCTGTTCCCAACAACAAAAACCTTTACTAGTCCTAAAAATAGAATAGCCAATTCAGGTTCAATATTTACTAAAGGTTGTATTATTCTTTCTTAAATTATTAAGACAGTTTAAGTAAACTAAAATGGCAAAATAAAAGTGAAAAAGCCTAAATTTTGATAACTCACCGATCATTGAAATGATCAGAAGCCCATTCATCAGAGCAGATATTATGATGATAATCTGCCATTGTGTCTGATTCAGACACTCAGTTATTTGAACTGGCTCTGTAAAAACAATTGTCCACAGTTTGCTACTGTCAATCCTGTCAAACAATGACTGCAATTTTGTAGAATTGATGCAAATATATATAATATTCTTAACTCTGTGTGAAGCGACCAATGATTTTTATAGGTGTTCTAAAAACTGAAGTAGTGAATTACAAATTTATAAATAAATAAGATGAAATATTTATAGTGGTCATCAAAATGGATTAGCAAATGAACTCACCAGTGAAGTATATTCTGGTGCTGTTGCTGAGTTTTGGAGGTGTTTCTGTGTTCATACAGTAATAAACTCCTAATTCATCAGCAGTCACATTATTAATAACCAGACGATGTTTAAACTGCACTGAATATTTCTTTCTGAATGTTTTATTATGGTAAAAAGGTGATTTCGTTTGTGTTGGGAATGATCGTAGAATGACTGTTGGAGGATCTGCTGTTTTCAGTAAAATCCAATAAACCTCATTTTCATCAAGATCACAGTTTATGCTCACATTTGATCCCAAATCAGTTAGTAGATCTGACCCTCCATACTGACAACAGATTAATACATCTATAAGATAAGGGGGAAAAAAGCATAATAATTAAGATTAGCCACTTAAAACTACTGTGAACCTTTAACAAAACAATTTATGTCAAGGAACATGCAAATATATGAATGTATACAGTAATAAACTCACAGAGCTGAAACTGAATGATCTTCATGTTCTTGCTTGATGAAACTGTGGTACCCTCCACACAACATTTAAGACGAATCTACTGCAACTCTGAAGCAAACAGCAGAGGAAGTCAAGTTTGCTCTTGACCACATTGTGTACACGGTTTCCCGACACCTAACACCCCACCATCATCATCACTTCGTTAATCAAGTTAAATATGATTGTAAATTGCAAGATAATTACAACATTAACAAACACATTTGTCGCATAAAACAAACTCTTAAGACAACTCATAATAGGTCGAACAAGGTGCTAAAATTTTATGAATTTATGATTTATACATTTTTTATTGAAATCTTTTATAGTTTTTTTTATCTCTCTCTTATAATCATGATCAAGTTTACATTTGAATTTGTCCGGTTTCATCTCATCAACTGGTACAAAACTTTTATGAATTTACATGAGACAGTTGCTCTGCCTAGTAACAGTGGAACAGAGAAGAGTTAAGAAGTTCTGCCAAGTGACAAAGGTTTGGCTGGTAAACATGGTTCACTGTGCTTCTGTTGGTAGAGGTCATAGCGCCACCATTTTGCTACTTCAAGAGGTGAGGTGTAAACTCTCCAACATAACCTATACATCAAACAATGATACACAAAGAAAACATATGACTGTAAATATAAGCAAGCACAATACAGTTTTAAAAAATGTAGAATGATGTAAAATGAGATGATTTATAATATAATATGTAATTATTTATTATATCTTAAATCTTATGTATATTTGAAAGCATTACAAGAATGTATTAGAATCATCAATCAAGCATTTTTATGACCGTACATTAGTTATGAAACTAAAATGCTGCAACATATGAATTTTCATAATTAACATAAGAGAACAAAAATATGTAGACATTATTGGTCATTCAAGGTTTTTGTGGAAATGACAAGAGATCGTAGATTAAAACTGGCAAACATATTTTCACCTTTAAAGAACAGAATTCTTACAATAGTCAAAGATTATTTCTCCTTTTTTCGCTATAACAATAAGATGTCAGATGTTGCTGTTTGAAATGTCAAAAACCGACATATAGATGAAGACGCGAGGAACACTTTTGGTACATCTGTCCCCACGCCTGGTTCGGTAAGAGTTATTATACTATAGAGTACTAAGAGTTATTATAATTATCTGAAAATAATTTAATGCTCATTAAATAAAACATTGATATTTACATGTACAGCCTCTTGAGGGCAGCAGAGGACAGCTTTAACATTTAAAGAACGTTTTACTTTGATTTGGTCTCAAATATATCTGTGGGATAATTTAACGTAGTCTATTATAAATACAAATACAAATGAATAATATCAACAAACATTATTAAAATCTTAAAAAATAGCCTGTGTTGAGGGGACAGCTTGATGAAGGGACCAACACGCTCACTGATCGTCTAAAAGTCCAATTTGAAGTTCAGTCATTTGACAGAGATTTTATTGAAGAGCTTTCTATTAGTTCTCCACACTTCCAAAGACCATAGAAAATGAGTAAGAGGCTGTATAATTTCCGTTCAAGGTTTAATCTGTCACACTTCTCGGAAGGCAAGGAGCGAGGAAACACGGAGATAACTTCAATTCACAGTCTTTAATGATCACATAGGGAACGCAGGCGATACAGGAACACATGGAATGACGTTCGAGGACCGACAGACACTAACTGAAAGGACTGGGGCTTTTAAACACTGGGTGATTGGGAAAACACGGGTGCACTGAATGACTAATTAACTGAGACACGGCACACCTGGGGAGGGAAAACACAACACAATGAG
>NW_015624236.1:29424-32486 GCF_001515625.1 Sinocyclocheilus rhinocerous | reverse complement strand
CACGAAGAAGATGAAGATGAATGCAAATAGTCTTTAATAAATCCACACAAGGGTAAATCCAGGACAGAACAGGCAGGAGCACACGTAGGGACGACGCCAAACAATGAAATGAACACAACTAAAATAGGGGTGCTAATGAGGGACAGACAGGTGAGGAGGATCAACTAATGAGGACACAGGTGAACTAAATGACAATCGAAGGGGAGACAGAAACTAGGTCACAATGAGCACATGGGGAAAGAAAACACAACAAAAACAGTCCAGGGGTGTGAGTTCGCCCCCCTCCTGGAAGGCACAACCTCGCGCCGCAGGAACAACAAAGGGAGGGACAGAGGGGGACTTAGGAGGAGGACAAAGGACTGGATGTGGGATGGTGACAGGGGATGGCAAAGGGCTGGCAGGAAGGCAGGCTGGCAAGACAAGTGGAGGCTCTGGCAGAGGACGGACACCCGGGAGGAGGACGACAGACAGAGTCCAGGGAGGAGACGACAGAGGGAGGAGCCAGGGAGAAGACAGGAGGGACCTGGAGCAGGAGGAGTCAAGCAGGACCCAGGCCACAGCCATGATGTTGCCCCACGGTGGAGCCGACGGTGGGAGGAGCCACGGATCGCAGCGGGAAATGGCTCTCCGTCATCGGTGGGCTTGGGCTGATGCTCCGTACCGCAGGGAGATGGTGGGCTGGGCTCTGGGTCAGGAGTGGCACTGGCGATATACTCCTGGGAACCGGTGGGGAATGGAGATCCATTTCTCGCCAGTGTCCACTCCACAAAGGCGGCAAATTCCGCTCGAGGGCCATCTTCGGACGACGGCGCTCTGCACGCGGTGTTGAGGCTGGCGTCATAGAACGCGCAGAGTCCCAGTGATGTAGTGTATATGGAGAAAAGCAGGGGTCCAAGAACAGATCCCTGAGGAACTCCAGTGACCAGTTGATGTGCTATAATGAAAACTGATGATTTGGAATCAGCTTTCGCAATCCGCAAGGCTTCAGTGACTGACAGTAGCGCAGTCTCAGTTGAATGGCCACTTCTGAAACCTGACTGGTTAATGTCTAGTTGGTTATTCTGTGAAGGATATAATGATAACTGGCTGAAAACAACTCGTTTGAGTGTTTTCGCTATGAATGGAAGGAGAGGAACCAGTCTGTAGCTATCTATAAGTGAAGTGTTTAATGTGGGCTTTTTTAAGCAGTGTGGTTACCTGAGCCTGCTTGAATGCGGTGGGGAAAATATCTGTGAGAAGAGATGTGTTGATGATGTCTGTGAGTGCTGGTAAGAGTGTAGGGGAGATTGCTTGCAGAAGGTGTGAGGGGACTGGGTTTAGAGGCCAGGTTGTAGGATGGCCGGAGAGGAGAAGTTTCGATACTTCGGTCTCAGTGAGGGGACAGAAGTAGGAGAGGGGAGTTTTAGCAGTGGATGTGGTTGGTTTGAGATCCTGTGTGTGTGGAGCTGAGAACTGACTGCTGATGGTTTTAGTTTTGTCTGTGAAGAATGTAACAAAATTATCAGCTGTTGGAGAGGTGGTGAAGGGGGACATAGGAGAGAAATTAATATTTTGACGAGATTTCATGTGTCTGAAGATATTTGTATGCAAAGTAACTTTTCTTATAAATGTCTCAACCAAACAATTCCATTGTGTATACTTCTTGTCCAATATTCCAGCCCAAATCATTACCCGCCACCTCTTTACTGACATCACAGTCTTGCTGGAACAGGTGGCCATTCACCAACCATCAAGAACTCCATCCATCTGGACTACTGAGTGTTGCACAGCATTCATCATGGAAAAAGACTGTTTGAAAATCAGTATTTCTGAGTCCACTGAAAATGTTTATTTTGCTCTCATTTGGTTGAGGGGTCTGAAATTCAGTTTTATGCACAACTGTCAGCTTCTGGTGGCTCTTACATCAGGAGGCTCTTGAGACTCCAGACACCTGCAGCTTCAAATAACTGTTTGCTGCTCAACAGTGGCTTTTATGTAGTTGTTCTTTGAACACCATTAATTTGTCTGACTGAATTCTTCTCTGTTCTGAATCACTCACAAGTTGATTATCTCTATTTAGTTTTTGTGAAACAGTTGTTTCATGTCTTTTGCAAGACATTGCACTAATTTGTGGTTTTCATCTTCAGAAATATTTTTCTTCCTCATATTTCATGAGAACTTTGACTTGCTTAATAATTGAATCCTATGATTACTGAATAGACATAGAAGTGATAACATGTAAACTTGAGTTTTCATATTAGTTGCAAACAAACTAAAGCATGCTGTGCAAATGTGTGGTAAGGTTGTTTTCACTACAGTGGTTCAGGTGGAGGATTGCAGAATGACTAAACAAAGCTTTTCAGCGTGATGGTGTGAATCTCTACATTTCTTGTCTATTACCACTCGCTGCTACTTATAATAATGACGGAAATACATGTAGTTAAAAAAAATATAGCAAAACATATGGGAGAGTATTGCTATGGTGTGACTATTACAGTAAGTAGCTTAGTAATACCGAATCAAACAAGTCAGCACATAATTTATAATTGAAAGGGTTTAATAACAGTATTTGGTTGTAGTTAGACTAGAAATATAGTTAAACCTGTAACTTGGTGAGTGAAAAATTACCAGAATCTACTAGACATGGTGTTGGGCTCTTTACATGCACTGGGGCACTTAAAGGGTTAGTTCACCCAAAAATGAAAATTATGTCATTAATTACCCTCGTGTTGATCGAAATCCGTAAGACCTTCGTTCATCTTCGGAACACAATTTAAGATATTTTTGATGAAATCTGAGGGCTCTTTGACCCTCCCATAGACAGCAAGGTAACTACCACGTTCAAGGTCCAGAAAAGTACCAAGATGATCGACAAAGTAGTCCGTGTGACATCAGTGGTTCAACTGTAAAGTTACGAAGCTACGAAAATACTTCTTTACACGAAGAAAACAATAATAACGACTTTATTCCAGCGTGTGGCGACGCCGGCGCTGACCCAGATCCGGCGTAATGACGTCATCACGCCGGATCTGGGTCAGCGCCGCCACAAGTCGTGAACGGACGTCCAACGTGACGCAGTAGAG
>NW_015624236.1:28928-29333 GCF_001515625.1 Sinocyclocheilus rhinocerous | reverse complement strand
TACATTTTAGGTTACCTGAGAAAACTTTTTTTTTTTTACAGTATAATACACTGCCATTCAAAAGTTTGGGATCAATAATGTTTATTGAAGAAGTTTCTTATGCTCATCAAGGCTTTATCTATTTGATAAAAATACTGAATATTATTTCACAAAATAATATTGTGAAATATTATTGCAATTTAAAATAAAAATGTTCTATTTTAATATACTTTATAATGTAATTTATTCCTATGAAGCAAAGCAATTTTCAGCATCATTACTCCAGTCTTCAGTGTCACATGATCCTTCACAAATCATTCTAATATGCTGATTTATAATCAATGTTGAAAACAGTTGTGCTGCTTAATATTTTTTTGGGACCTCTGATATTTTTTCAGGATTCTTTGATAAATAAAAAGTTAAAAA
>NW_015624236.1:27489-27876 GCF_001515625.1 Sinocyclocheilus rhinocerous | reverse complement strand
ATCTTAATAAGAAATGTTTCTTGAACAGCAAATCAGCATATAATGATTTCTGAAGGATCATGTAACACTGAAGACTGGAGCAATGATGCTGAAAATTCAGCATTGCTTCACTGGAATAAATTATATTTTAAAGTATATTAAAATAGGAAACCAATATTAGAAATTGCAAGAATGTTTCACAATATTACTGTTTTTTTCCCCGTATTTTCGATCAAATAAATACATCCCTGATGAGCATAAGAGACTCCATTAAAAAACAAAGTCAATTATTTATTAGGTTTATAATATATACATAATATAATATCAAAACAAACTGAAGCATTTAAACTGAGATCTGTAAGTTAAATAAAAAACAAACTGAAGCATTTAAACTGATAGAATAGAATA
>NW_015624236.1:22540-27439 GCF_001515625.1 Sinocyclocheilus rhinocerous | reverse complement strand
ACGGTCTTTTTCACTTCCAAAAACGGTATACTACCGTAAAATTAACAATCAATACACGTAATGTCCAATACAGTTTTTCACCGTATATACTAGGGGAATTTACCGTTAACCATTTAACAGGTTTTTACTGTAGCATTTTTACAGTCTTTTAACACTGTAAAAAAAAGTCATTTTTTACAGTGTGTGTGTGACTGTAAATGTCTCTGAGTTTTGTTACCGTTCTGTGCCCATCATCCTCTATTTCCAGCACTTAATCAAGCCACTCTTCTTTAATACATGAGGACGTTTTATTTCACATGTCATTGCGTTTGCGCTGGCTCTCGATTTGAGCTTTTTCAACTCTATAGCGGTTTACCCGAGCATTGCAATTATTTAGTTTTTACTAGAAAACAATCAAATGGCTTTCCCAACTCATTTTTGCGTGTGCACGGTCTTTTTCACTTCCAAAAACGGTATACTACCGTAAAATTAATGTCCAATACACGTAATGTCCAATACAGTTTTTCACCGTATATACTAGGGGAATTTACCGTTAACCATTTAACAGGTTTTTACTGTAGCATTTTTACAGTCTTTTAACACTGTAAAAAAAAGTCATTTTTTACAGTGTGTGTGTGACTGTAAATGTCTCTGAGTTTTGTTACCGTTCTGTGCCCATCATCCGCTATTTCCAGCACTTAATCAAGCCACTCTTCTTTAATACATGATGACGTTTTATTTCACATGTCATTGCGTTTGCGTTGGCTCTCGATTTGAGCTATTTCGTCCGCAACCATTAAAATATTCGGTTTCTACAGAGACTCATTTGGCGCACATCATTCTCTTTCTATGAAACCTGTAAACCGCATTCACCGGTTCTAACTCTATAGCTGTTTACCCGAGCATTGCAATTCATTCGCTTTCGCAAATGGCTTTCCCAACTCATTTATGCGTGTGCGCGGCACATTATTTCTTCTTATGAAGCGCACGCAGCTTAGAGGGAACATTGCTTACGGGTTTGGAACAACACGAGGGTGAGTAATTATAATGACAGAATTTTCACTTTTTGGGTGAACTAAACCTTTAAGGCTCTTTACGGCTCCTGGATACCCCTGTCATATCACAGCAGCAAAAATGTATAGAGAAATGTGTCTGTGCTCTTTTGACTTGTGTCAGTGTTTATCTCCAGCATCCTGGTGTCGAGTATCACTACAGTAACTCCTTGGTGAATGTGAAACATCAAACAATGGCATCAGCTGACATTCCACTGCAAACTAAATAAAACACGTCTATGTATTTTACAACCAGTCTGATCCCTCTGAGAACAAGCTTTGTGTAAAAACACAGTACAACAATGCAATAATACTTACAATACAATTTTGCATGCAATATATTTCTTGGATGAATGTTTTATGTTAAATAATGTTATTGGTGGTTTTATTTTCCTGTCGCGTTTGTCCATGTGATCTTAAACTTCAGAGATCACTGATATGAGCTGGAGACTCAATGAAAAAACTGAATGAAAACAAACAAGGCAACACACAACCACCTGTTTGCTTAAAAGTAAGGGTTTAAAAGGCAAATCCATGATAAGGCTTATGTTTGGGACTTTTGTTTTCTTTCACTTTAAGAAGATTTTTCTCCTAATTCCTCTGCATGAATGAGGATGTTACTGGAATCCCTGCATTCTATTCATGTTCTTACTTTCACGCTAAACAAAACCAAAGACATGACAGTCATCTGGTCTGACAACAATCCTCCCGAGTCTCTCCTCTCATCAGATTGAGGATATTACTTTTCACAGCAATTGAACAGTTTGTCAGAATAAAATTTAAAGAGCGAGTATCTGAGACAGATCATTGAATTGAGCTCAGCTTAAATAAATAAATGCAGCTAATTTCTTGTTGTCAACTGTTTGTTTTCATTTCCGAAAACCATTTGAAAGCCAAGTTCATGAAAAAGCCACACTGAATGTCCCTGGTTTTAAGTTCTCTCTATTTCTGTTTCTCTGAGAGTCACATGAGTGTATAATTGAAAGCTCTGCGTTCTTGTCATTCCTCTACAGGGACGATAAACTAAAGTCAGTTCATGACATATGGAATTATATTATACACACAATACTGACTGGATTTCCATCCAAAGTTTTTAACAAATACATTTTTTTATATATAATTTTTTTAAATGTATTTATTAATTATGTGCAAAACTGCAATATCACATAAAACATTTGTGAATAAGCACCGTTACCACCCAATGAGTCAAAGAGAACAAGATCGTAATTTCCTGATAAACTGGCATGAAATATAAATAAGAAAAGTAGGAGAAGCCACGGAATATAAACATTTTCATATAGGCCTATAATAAATTACTTGCGCCTCAGAGCTAGCAGATGAGCATCGCAGGCAAAGTCACATGTGACTTGTTTTCATTACATTTCCATCTCCCATTATTCGCATGAACCCTTTTTGCACAAGTCAAAAACCACCACGTTCCCAGTTGTTTAGATGTGATACTTCGCAGTCATAAAGACAAGGTGATGGAAACAGTGAATGACAGCAGGAATGTGTGGGAGACACAATTTAGAAAACTTTACATCATAAAGAGCCATAATGTAGCTACAGAGATCAATTTTATCTGTGTAATACTATTATTATTAATATTTTGTTAATTCTTAGATAGAGTTCAGATGCACTGAACCTCAAAGGAAGCTGTCGTCATTTGTTTCTCACTAAACACATGATCTCTCTCACCCGCCCATCTGACAACTAACCAAAGTCTCTCCTCCCATCAGACAGAGAATATTACAGTCTTCACAGCACTTGTTCAGTCTGTCAGGATGAAGACAAGAGAGAGGAACTACGAGGCAGACCTTTCTCGACTGAGCCCAGATACGGAAACCAAAAAAAAAAAAAACCCTCTGGTGCAGGTAGGCTATCTATAGCATATCTGTGTATATAATAATATAATATATAATAAGTAATTTTGTATTCGTATTTTGGTTTGTTTCTCGACTGAGCCCAGATACAGAAACCAAAGAAAGAAAGAAAAAAAAAACCTCTGGTGCAGGTAGGCTATCTATAGCATATCTGTGTATATAATAATATGATATATAATAAGCAAAATTTGAAAGGCATTTTATGGAAAATCCAGGATTTAAGTTCTCTCTCTTTTGGTTTCTCTGCAGCTCATGAATGAGGACGTTACTGGAAGCTCTGCAATCTTGTCCTGCTCTTTCAGTTACAAAAAACCTGAAGTCAAGACATGAAATCTATTAAGACTCGATGGCAGAAATATATAAAACATCATTAAGAGAAATTATTCACTTGAGGATCAAAAATACAACATTTCCCAGAGAAGTTTACGAAAGGAAGCTTCACTTTCACACTCATGTAAGTTACTGATTAAATTTACTCATTATTTTGTTTAATCCTTTTCATTTCACTAAAATTAAAAGAGGGATGCTATTCTGCAGTCTAGCTAACAGCAGTTTCTTCAGCCCTTATTAGAATCAGCAGCTGTGATAACCCTTTTTTCTGAAACTTAAATTCAAATTCATCTTAGCCTACATAAAAAAATGAAAATATAAAAAAACTTTGCCTAATGTATAATAACTGTGGAAACAAAAAGGTTTCGTAATTTTACAGTGAAACCGGCACAATATTTTGTAGTCTAACAAATGAAGATGAGTAACAAAACTAAGCTTTTTGATGAACTGAAGTCCAGACATGACAGACGGATGATTGGAGACACGGGGAGGGACGGCAGAGACTTGTTCAGTATTACTAATGGTGAAGATTGAGTAGAAATTCAAGAGTTGGCTACATGCGATGAAAAGCTTGTGAAAGTCACCTTCTGTCTCAGGTGTCTTGAATATACTGAAGTAAATCTGAATATGTTTAACAAATCTCTGGAGCGCGTTTCATGTCGTTCTCATGGTTACTGTTGACGTCACTTACGTCTGATGTCATCCGTAGCACGCATGGCATACTGATGCGGAAGCGTGTGATACTTTGTTATTTGAAAGAAAAAAAAGAGTATTTAATCTTAATTTAAGACATATTTAAATGCAATATATTAAAATAAAACATATTGATAATATTAACACCACGATGATCAGGTATGTTTGATGAGTTCAGAACGCTATGTGGACAAACGCGTCTTCGTATTTTGGTTTGATTCTGTTGTGTTGTGGTTTGCACATGCTTTATTGAAACTAGAATTAAAATGGAAACCTTTTAGTTACTTTAACATCATTAATACATCATTAATACAATACAAGAAAACGTTAACATCATTAATACATTAAACATGAAGTGGCTGATTTATGATTATCAGGTTTATCTGTGGGGGAATAGTTAAACTTATTTTTATTTAGTAATTTTCCATTAGCATTAGCATTTAGCATTGTCTTCTGGAGTGTTGTCTTTGTATTATCTTATCGCGTTTGTGTTATGTGGAAATAAAACCCAGTTGAGTTACAGTATTTAATAGGATATTGTTTCTTTCTGTTCTTGCAGCTGCAGCTTCATCTGTGTATTTGCAGTGCTGATAAATAAAGGTAAGGATCTGAACAACACACTTAAAGGGGTCATAAGATGCCATTTAAATTTTCCCTTTCTCTTTGGAGTGTTACAAGCTCTTGGTGCATAAAGAAGATCTGTAAAGTTGCAAAGACTAAAGTCTCAAATCCAAAGAGATATTCTTTATAAAAGTTAAGAGTCAACCACGCCTACCTAAAACGGCTCGTTCTAACACGCCCCCACATGTCTACGTCACGATGTGCGAAGATTTGCATAACACCGCCCAAATGTTCACGCAAAGAAAGAAGACGTAACTTTTATTCTCGCTGTAATATTGAAAAGTGAAAAGTGAAAAAGTGAAAAGTGACGTGACATGTGGCCAAGTATGGTGACCCATACT
>NW_015624236.1:20537-22253 GCF_001515625.1 Sinocyclocheilus rhinocerous | reverse complement strand
ACAGTATGGTGAGGGGTGTAACATTTCCGTCTCACGCTTGAGGTATTCGGCCAATCACAACGCATTGGATAGCTGGCCAATCACAGCTCACCTCGCTTTTTCAGACCGATGAGCTTTGTAAAAATCAACGCGTTTCAAAAAGGAGGGGCATAGAGGAGAAACAATAATGTACAGTATGTGGAAAATAATGTGTTTTTTGGACCTTAAACCGCATAAACACATTTCATTACACCAAATACACAAAATAATGTTCTTTTTAGCAACATCATATGACACCTTTAAAGGTGCAGTAAGTGATTTCTGAGAAACTCTGCTGATACTTGTAATCACCTAAAAAACACACCCCTCCCTTCACTGTGCTTCCCCTAGATTCATAAACATGTAACACAAACATTGTTTTCATAATTACATCAATCACAAATAGAGGAAATAAAAAAATAAAGCGAAGATCGCCATTTTGTGGACACGCTCAGGAGCACACATGTACAGTGTAAACAAACACAAATCACCCCAGAAAAAGCCTACCATTTTATATGAATAATTTTAAAAAAAGAGCTTACGTACACTGAGAATAAAATTGACTAATGTGTAAATATCTTTAAAAAAAAGAAATACTCACTTGTGTGTCTGAGACACTGCAAATATTCATCACATAGTATTCTGTCTCCTTCACAAAAGTGGTACTGACATAACTTCTAAAGCCCTTATGAAAATTAACCATCGTTTTATTATAGTAAACATTTAGTAACCATGTTTTTGGTGTAATGATTACCATTTGTATAACCACAGTTTTACTAGCAATACCATGGTTAAACTGTGTTTAATGTAGCAAAACAATGGTTGATTTGTAATTACCATAGTTTAACTATAGTAACCATGTACTTTTGGTTTTATTTGTAGTAAAACAATTGTTAAATTTCTTAAGGGAAGAATAAATACAATATAGCTAGATCTCAAACAGTGGATCATTTATCATTGTTATATATTTTCATTGTCATATTGCCCAGTCCTAAAACTGCTCAATGTTAAAGCATTAAGCCATTATAGAGGTAACAGAATAACTTCAAAGCTGCTTCGAAACGATGTGTATTGTGGGTGCTTTACAAATAAATAACTTCACTTGAATGAACCAAGCCGAAGATTCCTTACTATTAGAGATGCCGAACAAGGATGCAGAAGAGTGCAGTCATATAATTGAATTAGCTTAATCCATACAAACAATCAACGAGCTGCTTACACCACTACTTTATTTGTGGTGTAAGCACTTGCAGTTCAATGCAAAACAGTGTATATTATTATAATATAATAAATCTACAGAGATCAATTATAAAGTCACATTTTATTTAAGTTGTTTACCTTACTGAGTTTCAGTTTCATCCACGTTCCGTAGTGAATGTAGACATTTTATAATATTTTATGTTTATAGGTTTAAGGTCACGTTGGAATGGTTAAGGCTTACTGTATTATCAATTGCTATAGCTCTTATCAATGTCTGCATGAAATACCTTTGCTTTTTCAGCTTTCTAGTACAGAAAAAGCACACATTTTTCATGCCGACAGTGAGAAGGACTATGGCAATTGATGATTTCATGACGAAATTTCCAGAATGCATTGCTCCGTGTCGACACATTCTCATTCTCTATACCATTCATAGGCATAATTTGCGGGTGGGACGGGTGGGACATGTCCCCACCACTTTTTGCCAGGGTCGATATT
>NW_015624236.1:19352-19625 GCF_001515625.1 Sinocyclocheilus rhinocerous | reverse complement strand
AAAAACGTGCTGGTGCAACCAACTGAGAAAGTTAATCGCAAAAGAGCGACCAGTGGGAAGAATGAGTCTGGAGCCCTGGAGCCCTGGAGCCCTGAATTGCCCAGCTCCTTCTGTCAATGATCTAGCACCCCCTCAGCACCTGCCTTCAAAATTCTCTGGCGCCGCCCCTGGTACATCGATGTATTTTTGAAAAGCCAAAATTAAGTTTGTCTAACTCTAAACCCAGTCCCCAAGTAAATTAGGTTATTAAATAAAAAACTAGCAAAACGAGTT
>NW_015624236.1:10430-17326 GCF_001515625.1 Sinocyclocheilus rhinocerous | reverse complement strand
AAAAAAAAAAAACGTGCTCGTGCAACCAACTGAGAAAGTTAATCGCAAAAGAGTGACCAGTGGGAAGAATGAGTCTGGAGCCCTGAATTGCCCAGCTCCCTCTGTCAATGATCTAGCACCCCCTCAGCACCTGCCTTCAAAATTCTCTGGCGCCGCCCCTGGTACATCGATGTATTTTTGAAAAGCCAAAATTAAGTTTGTCTAACTCTAAACCCAGTCCCCAAGTAAATTAGGTTATTAAATAAAAAACTAGCAAAACGAGTTCGGTGTCCCCACCACTTTTCAAAGCAAAGTTACGCCACTGATACCATTACAACAACAGCATATCATGAAACAAAGCAAAACCAGTGTTATTCATGTGTCATGCAGAAACAAAGCTACCTCCACATCCGCCTTCCCAAACAATGCCTCTCTAATGCTGGAAAGCTTTTTAAATATTAACACATGTTCAGCTTTTGCCTGTTCTGTAGCTCAGTGATGCAGCTCAAACCATCAGATTCATCCGCACATAATAACGGAGCCAAAGCACAATGCACATAATTACCAAAACTTTATGTTCCTCCGCAAGTGCTATGCTGCAAATTCTTATCAAATGTTACATATTGCAGCTTTAATAACTAGTTTTATATTTTGTACTGTTTTATTACTTTTCATCACTTATGTAAAGTGCTTTTGAACACCAGTGTATATGAAATGTGCTATATTAATACATTTGCCTTGCCTCTCCACTTTGGAAAGTTGCTTTTAGCTGAATTTCTACAGATTTCTGATGCAAAATACACTTGTGCTGTTATATTCTTGCCTTATGCACTTCATTCTTATTGTATAACAGAGTGAGATCTTGAAACATGGAAACAAGAAAATGTTTTGGCTGAAGTTAAATGAAAATGATTCTGTCAATATGTTGCTGCCTTAACAGTTCTGTACTGCAAGTGTTTGTGCACTTTAATTAGACATATTTTGCATTGGACCATATGTTAGTGAACATATTCATACTGAAAATGTTTTATTTGGTTAAAATCTTCTTCAATATTCTGAGGTATTTACATAGCATTGTGTTTCATTGTATACTGATTGTAAACTTTAAGACCAAATAAAATGTTTAAATTAAATGGCATCTGTCAGTGTTTTTTTTTTTCAGTTACACTTTTTACTTGAACCATTATATTACATTTATTTATTTAGTAGACCTCTGTATGCAAAGCAACGTTTCTCATAAATGTCTCAGCCAAACAATTCCATTGTGTTTACTTCTTGTTCATGTGACTGTCACATGGTTTCTGGTAAACAAACAAAACAAAACAAAAATCGCTGAAACAAACAATTGTTTATTGTGTATTCTCAACAATCTTATTACAATGTGGATGTTATTACACGTCAAAATAACTGATAATGACAACAGCTTTATTGATATTCTGAAAAGTTTCTGCCTGTATTTCATTTGAGGATGCCAGTATTGCCTCCCAGAGCTACTGTTTTGAGGTATACTGCCATCCACCCTCATAGATCTTTCTTTTAAGTATGTCACAGGTTTTCAATAAGATTGAGGTCAGGGGGTGATGGGGGCCTCACCATGAATTTTTTTTTTTTTTAGGCCTATAGCAACCAGGGAGTCAATAATATTCTTTGGAGCATTGGATGGTACATTGTCCTTCATGAAAATCATTGTCTTTCAGAAGGCATTATTTTTTTTATTACACCATAGCAGAAAATTGTCAGTTATGAACTCTACATATCTAGCAGAGATCATTTTGACACCCTCAGAGACTCTAAAGGGACTTTTCATCTCACTTCCCAATATTCCCGCAGCACAAATCATCACCAGCTGCTTCTTTGGTGATGCAGTCTTGTTGGAAAAGGGTGGCCTTTCACCAACCATCCAGAACTCTATCCATCTGGACTACTGAGTGTTGCGCAGCATTCGTCCGTGAATAAAACTGTTTGGAAATCAGCATTTCTGAGCCCACTGAAAAACTTTTTACTTGAACCATTATATTACATTTATTTATTTAGTAGACCTCTGTATGCAAAGCATCGTTTCTCATAAATGTCTCAGCCAAACAATTCCATTGTGTTTACTTCTTGTTCATGTGACTGTCACATGGTTTCTGGTAAACAAACAAAACAAAACAAAAATCGCTGAAACAAACAATTGTTTATTGTGTATTCTCAACAATCTTATTACAATGTGGATGTTATTACACGTCAAAATAACTGATAATGACAACAGCTTTATTGATATTCTGAAAAGTTTCTGCCTGTATTTAATTTGGGGATGCCAGTATTGCCTCCCAGAGCCACTGTTTTGAGGTATACTGCCATCCACCCTCATAGATCTTTCTTTTAAGGATGTCACAGGTTTTCAATAAGATTGAGGTCAGGGGGTGATGGTGGCCTGACCATGATATATATATATATATATATTTTTAGGCCTATAGCAACCAGGGAGTCAATAATATTCTTGCAGCATTGGATGGTACATTGTCCTTCATGAAAATCATTGTCTTTCAGAAGGCATTATTTTTTTTATTACACCATAGCAGAAAATTGTCAGTTATGAACTCTACATATCTAGCAGAGATCATTTTGACACCCTCAGAGACTCTAAAGGGACTTTTCATCTCACTTCCCAATATTCCCGCAGCCACCAACCATCCAGAACTCTATCCATCTGGACTACTGAGTGTTGCGCAGCATTCGTCCGTGAATAAAACTGTTTGGAAATCAGCATTTCTGAGCCCACTGAAAACATTTATCTTGGTGAGATTTGGTTGAGGGGCCTGAAATTCAGCTTTATGCACAACTGTCAGCTTCTGGTGGATCCTACATTAAGAGGTTCTTGGGACTCCAGACACCTGCAGCTTCAAAAACCTGTTTGCTGCTCAGCAGTAGCTTATATGTAGTTGTCCTTTCAACACCATTAATTTGTCTGACAGAAATTTTCCATAATATGTCTGACCAAGTTCTTCTGTGTTGAGTCATCACAAATCGATGATATCTATTTAGTTTTTGTGAAACATTAGTTGTTTTCATGCATTTTGCAAGACATTGCACTAGTCATCTTCAGAAAGATCTTTCATCTGCATATTGCACGATAACTGTGACCTGCTTAATAATGAAAAGCAACTTCTTTAAAGCAGCACTATGTAACTTTTTCTGTGTTCAAAATTTGCTAAATGTATATAATGAGCGAGTACATTATGAATTCATCTTCCAAACCGCGTTTTTGTCTTATTCCGAATCACTACGGTACACTTATAATAAGTACTTATATTTGGACTATTGTAGCCTGGTCGGGTCGTCACCGCTGCGGAGTAACACATACCTGCGTGAATCGCCATAGACATGAACTTAGAGAAGTAGCTCTGGTTGGAATGTTCTTCCGCGGGATGTGTGCAGTTCTGTTTATTAACCGCTAGAGCGCCAAAAGTTACATAGTGCTGCTTTAGGTTCCTCTTTAACCGTCTCTGACCTTGGCACCCTATGGGCAGGGTGCGAACTACGGGGGAGCTAGGGGGAGCTCGGCTCCCCTTAATAAGACATGGGCTCCCCTGAAAACGTGATTTGTGAAATGTTGGGGGGTCTCAAAAAATATTGAATACCTGATGGCACAGAAGGGCCGATTGTGATCAAGGCCTGTAGGCCAAATCTGTGTATTTCAGGGGTCTGCTAATTGTCATTTTGCGTGGTGGAGAAATGTACAGTTTTATACCATTGTGCTGATAAATGTTTCTTTGAGCTTCGGCAATCCTACAGCCTGAACCACTGTAGGAGAAACCACCCTTACAGTGCCCCCTTCCTGGCCTCACAACTCAAACACTCAAAAATCAGTAATGTTTCTAAGGATTGATTTGATATTTTTTCTACAAATTATGTAAATAAGCTGTCTCTTAATAAGAAGTGAAATCATTCACGAACAGACTTTGGCGGAACTACAGCTTGATTGTCAAAGCTACTTAAATCCTATGATTACTGAATAGAAATAGAAGTTATAACATGTAACCATGAGTTTTTATGTTAGTTACAAATGAACAAAAGGATGTTGTGCAAATGCGAGCTAAGAGTGCTTTTACTAAAGTGGTTCAGCTTGCAGGATTGCAGAATGACTAAACAAACCTTATCAGCATGATGGTGTGAAACCAAAAGTATTTGGTCATAGTTCGACTTGAACTGGTTACAAAATAGATGAAGACTTTGATACAACATACATTTACCTGTATGAGAAAACACACACTGTACCTGAGAGAGAGAGAGAGGGATAACGAAGGTGAGATCTTTGTCTGTCCATGAAAACAGTTTTAGAGCTTCATGAGAATGTGAAAGATGCTGCCTAGTGTCGGTATCAAAGAATCTACTACAGAGAAGCAAAGAGCCTCAGAATTCATTGTATGTGGATGAGCTTCACATTCAAGACCCAATATACTGTAAAATGCAAATGTTGGAGTTAAGATCCTTCGTGTTATAAATAATAAAGTTTTCACTTAAAGTAAATGTTTTCTCATAAATGACTCGCTCTCTGCTGTATCTCAGCACCAGAAGCGAACTGTAGGGAGATGGGTTTGTGCTCTTTTAACTCGTAGCAGTGTTTATATCTCCAGCATCCTGGTGCCGAGTGTCACCACAGTAACTCCACGCCTTAGTGAATGTAAAACATCAAACATCAGCTGACATGCCACTGCAAACTAAATGACACGTATATATGTATTTGAGAACCAGTCTGAGCACTATCAGAACAAACCTCAGTGTCATGATGAAATACAGAAACACCATACAATGGTGCATGCAATACAAATGTTCTGGTTTTTGCATGCAAGGTATTTCTTGGAAGAATAATGCTTATGTTAAATAATGTTATCGGTGTTTTCTCAGCCAAGCAAATCGTATTAGGTATATTTCCTCTTACATGTTTTCTGGTTTAAAAAAGAAAAAGAAAAAAAATAAGCTGTCTCTTAATAAGAAGTGAAATCATTCACGAACAGACTTTGGCGGAACTACAGCTTGATGGTCAAGGCTACTTAAATCCTATGATTACTGAATAGAAATAGAAGTTATAACATGTAACCATGAGTTTTTATGTTAGTTACAAATGAACAAAAGGATGTTGTGCAAATGCGAGCTAAGAGTGCTTTTACTAAAGTGGTTCAGCTTGCAGGATTGCAGAATGACTAAACAAACCTTATCAGCATGATGGTGTGAAACCAAAAGTATTTGGTTATAGTTAGACTTGAACTGGTTACAAAATAGATGAAGAAAATGATACAACATACATTTACCTGTATGAGAAAACACACACTGTACCTGAGAGAGAGAGAGAGGGATAACGAAGGTGAGATCTTTGTCTGTCCATGAAAACAGTTTTAGAGCTTCATGAGAATGTGAAAGATGCTGCCTAGTGTCGGTATCAAAGAATCTACTACAGAGAAGCAAAGAGCCTCAGAATTCATTGTATGTGGATGAGCTTCACATTCAAGACCCAATATACTGTAAAATGCAAATGTTGGAGTTAAGATCCTTCGTGTTATAAATAATAAAGTTTTCACTTAAAGTAAATGTTTTCTCATAAATGACTCGCTCTCTGCTGTATCTCAGCACCAGAAGCGAACTGTAGGGAGATGGGTTTGTGCTCTTTTAACTCGTAGCAGTGTTTATATCTCCAGCATCCTGGTGTCAAACTGAAGGCAAATATTAGCATTGTCATAACACGATAACAATGAACAAGAGTAGATAAAAGCCAGAAGAGCATTCAGAAGAATCCAACTGAATGAAAACAAACAAGCAACACACAAGCACTTGTTTGCTTAATACTAAGGTTTGAAAGGAGAATTCATGACAAGGCTGCATGTTTGGGGCTTCTGTTTTTCTCTGCATGAATGAGGATGTAACTGGAATTTCTGCATTCTTTTCATGTTCTTACATTGATGACAAACAAAACCAATGACATGACATTGTGTTCACACCATACCATACCAGCCCACTCACTCACTCACTCTTCTGACCCCAGCAGATCTAAAAACAACAACAGAAAAAAAAAAAATTTTTCATTGATGAAAACCATAATATACAGCTTCACCATATTCACGGTGTGGAAAGGAAGCCAGGTCAGGCTGAAGGTGATGACAGTCACCAGGATGAGTTTCTCACTTTGGATGTGCCTATACGAAACGTGTCTAGCGAGTCTATCAGTTCATACAGCATCAAGAAACCCAGCTGAATTTCCAAACAGTGCTGCAGTATTACCTAAAACAGATGTGAGGTCATACATAACAGCATGTGAATAATTAATAAACATCATGTCATCTCATACTGTGAGTTAATTTTGAGATCCTTTTTTAGATAGTTTTGTCTATTTATTCTAGAAATGTCTTGTTTTTATTAGGTTTTATTATTTCTCTGTTGATGAATTAAGCATAAATAACTACAAGAATGACTGACCTTTCTAGCATTTTCTTTAAGCAAGATAACACTAATCTAAATATATATATATAAAAAATTTACATTCCCTATCCATATAATCATTTTTATTATCTATTTATATATCCGTCTATAATGTATAAACAGCCTAACTGAGGCTGGAGCATTACTATTGAACTTTTTTTTAATTAAAAACTTTATTTATTAATCTTTCACACACTAGTGAACATTTTTTTTAAACCATCAAGCATCCTTTGTACAGCAGCCCTTAATTTGTCCTTCATGGACAAATTTGGGCATGAAGGTCTCAGCTGTGATCCCAAATTTTTTTTATTTTTTTTTATTTTTTTTAGAATAAATGTCATATCACTGTCTTCGATAAGATAAAAAACAATAAATGTATGCATTTTTTTGTGATTTTTTTTATGTTTTCTTATTTATTGACCTCTAAAAGTAACATATTTTATGCAAAATATGCTTAATTT
>NW_015624236.1:4932-10262 GCF_001515625.1 Sinocyclocheilus rhinocerous | reverse complement strand
CACTCACTCACCCACTCTTCTGACCCCAGCAGATCTAAAAACAACAACAGAAAAAAAAAAAATTTTTCATTGATGAAAACCATAATATACAGCTTCACCATATTCACGGTGTGGAAAGGAAGCCAGGTCAGGCTGAAGGTGATGACAGTCACCAGGATGAGTTTCTCACTTTGGATGTGCCTATACGAAACCGTGTCTAGCGAGTCTATCAGTTCATACAGCATCAAGAAACCCAGCTGAATTTCCAAACAGTGCTTCAATATGACCTAAAACAGATGTGAGGTCATACATAACAGCATGTGAATAATTAATAAACATCATGTCATCTCATACTGTGAGTTAATTTTGAGATCCTTTTTTAGATAGTTTTGTCTATTTATTCTAGAAATGTCTTGTTTTTATTAGGTTTTATTATTTCTCTTTTGATGAATTAAGCATACATAACAACAAGAATGACTGACCTTTCTATCATTTTCTTTAAGCAAGATAACACTAATCTAAATATATATATATAAAAAATTTACATTCCCTATCCATATAATCATTTTTATTATCTATTTATATATCCGTCTATAATGTATAAACAGCCTAACTGAGGCTGGAGCATTACTATTGAACTTTTTTTTAATTAAAAACTTTATTTATTAATCTTTCACACACTAGTGAACATTTTTTTTAAACCATCAAGCATCCTTTGTACAGCAGCCCTTAATTTGTCCTTCATGGACAAATTTGGGCATGAAGGTCTCAGCTGTGATCCCAAATTTTTTTTATTTTTTTTTATTTTTTTTAGAATAAATGTCATATCACTGTCTTCGATAAGATAAAAAACAATAAATGTATGCATTTTTTTGTGATTTTTTTTATGTTTTCTTATTTATTGACCTCTAAAAGTAACATATTTTATGCAAAATATGCTTAATTTTATGTTATATTTAATATAAAAAAAAGAAAAGAAAAGAAGAACCCTTCCAGTATGTTCAGTGTGTGTGTGTGTGTGTGTGTGTTTGTCACATTGAGATACATGTGTATGTATTATTATTATTATATTTTTCTTTTCAACCACTTTGTTGAATTGAGTCAATTTTTTTGTGGCATTTCAAGTGGCAAATGTAGAAAAAGTAGTAGCGCTCCGATTAAGGAAACTATAAATAAAATAAAATAAATTATTTTGCCCAAATTTGTTCTGAAAGGATGCTTGAAGGTTATTTAAAAACATTATATATTTATTTCACACACCCTTGGCCAGGAAATCTCCTCTTGTGATTTTCAGCAGTTTCTCACATGTATGAACTACTCTGTGCTTGTAATGCTGACTTAAACGTGATGTTTTGTTGAGTTGCATTTAAAAATGTCATAGCAAACATTTCTGGATGCAAAAGCCACAAGATGGTTTCTAATTTCCACTTCTAAGATCACTAAATCTTTCATTTCCTTCTTAATTTTGTTCCCACTTGTGCTTTTGGGAACCTTCAGAATAATGTTTTATGCCTTAAAACAAAACTTCAAGACTGTGAAATCATGCAAAAACAAAAAACATGAAAGCAAACCCTGGGTGTGGGTCTTTTGTCTTGGGACATTTTCTCAAGTCTCTTTAAGGGCCCAATGAGGGTCATGGCCCCTAGGGGCCTAAGCTGTATCTCAGCACCAGAAGATCATGTTATTCATATAAATCCAGTATCGTGGTGCTGAGAGTGACCACAGCAACACCACTCCTTGCAGTAAATATAAAATAATGCCATCAGGTTTCACCTCAGCAAACTGAATCTACGTGGTTAAGAACCAGCCTGATGAGAACAGACTCCAAAAGCAATCTGAACACATAGAAAAGCACACTACAAAAACACATGCAATACAAAAGGCCCAGCTCGTGCTCAAAAGGCATTTCTTGTATGAACAATATGTGAAATAATGTGATTAACATGATCATAATATGAAAGAATAGATGTCTATAGTAGGTTCCTGCTGAAAAGATCAGATTAGACCAACAAGTTCTAGCCTTTTTAGTTATTTTTATACTGGTATGGTCTTCGTTTAGCTGCTTACAGTAAATATAAAACATAAAATATTGCCATCAGGTTTCACCTCAGCAAACTGAATCTATGTGGTTAAGAACCAGCCTGATGAGAACAGACTCCAAAAGCAATCTGAACACATAGAAAAGCACACTACAAAAACACATGCAATACAAAAGGCCCAGCTCGTGCTCAAAAGGCATTTCTTGTATGAACAATATGTGAAATAATGTGATTAACATTATCATAATATGAAAGAATAGATGTCTATAGTAGGATCCTGCTGAAAAGATCAGATTAGACCAACAAGTTGGCCAAGTCTTTTTATACTGTTATGGTCTTCGTTTAGCTGGTGGACTTGACTTAGTTACTGACTATTATCTTTCTCGTAATTCTGGATGATCAAGGAAATGTTGCTTAACCTGGTTATATCCTAGTTAACCTATTTGCATATCATGAATGACCTGCAGATGGCAGCAGAGGAGCGCTGATACAAACCAGAAAAGACTTTCAAGTGTCCAAAAATATCACTTGAATATAGTCAGTCATATATCAGTCATTTGATCTGTCACTGTAATGAAAATAAGCAGCATCCATATACAGACTTTAATAATCAATATCAAACGAGCAGAAGCAGCTGCTGTGCTGAATATTGCCGCCTTGTGTCAGTAGTATATACATTTATACAAAGCATTAATAAAAACACTGAAATTAACTAAAGTGAAAGGGGATTCGTAGCTTTATCAAAATTTTTTTGATTATACTGTATTTTTTTTTAATAATATTAATCTCACACACACACACAAAGTTTGAGGTTTCTTTTAAAAATGTGTTTTCACTCACAGTAAGAGATGTTTGCTTGCATGTATCCACCAGTGAGGTCCCCGGTAATAAAAGGTGAACATAACTGCATAATATATAAACGCTTCTTTGGTGCTAGAAGAATATTGCATAACTCCATATAGTGCGAGATCAACTAAACTAAACATAACTATTTGACAGCTGCTTTTTACGATAGAAATTTTAAATGACAAAAATAATCATGAATGCAATCTGATATGGTTTTTAAGCTAGCCTAATTCTTATCCAAACGTGTTAAAATGCAGAGAAATCAGAGAAATCAAATTAATTTGGGGACTGTAATATTAAAAAAAAAAACAACAGCAACAACCTGCATATGCTTTCCTGTTTGCGGTCACCGCATAGATAATTTTCAGTCAGAGAATCTGAATAATTTTTGAGCTAAAATTAGATCTAAATAAACCATATGATTAAATAATTCATGTAAAATCTCCGAACAACAACACAAAGACAAGAGACCAGACCCAAGACTGTCAGATAGAGCTTTATTCAAAAAACGTAACTCAATAAAGATCAATAAAAAAAATAAATAAATAAAAAACCACGGACAGGAATATTCAAAGGCTGTTTAATTGAATGTTTTGCATTGAACATCATTTGGGTCTTTCCTTGTTTCTTACCTTTAGACTAAAAATATCTAATAATATGTTTTAAGTAGAACTCTTTTTTTCTAGAATTATAAATGAAAGAAAATGTAATACAAAACATGTAATGGTTATTTCTTCTTCTTCGGAACACAAAATTGTGTACAGCAAAAATATGTTTTAAGTTTCCAAAACAGTTAGAAAAGCGAAGTAATAAGTATATTGGATGTTCAGCATGAGAACATTCTTAGTTACAAAAAAATCATTTCCCACAAAACAACTTTTTTCCCTTTTAACAAATAGCAACATTCAAATTATAATAGTAAGAATTTGCCATCACCATTATAACATTGTTACATACTGCACAAAAACATTTTAAAGGCTAAATGTAAATGAACCAGATCAAAAAATGTACATCAGACTTGTTAACTAAAGGAATATGTACCGATTAGTCCGACAATGATGCTCACTGCGTAGCCTATCTGTGTAAACTCCTAAACTGTATCTTTTCTCTGGCTGCTAATGGTGGAAATATTACATTTTATTCAGATATTCAAGTTTTATGTCTATATAGAATGTTCTAAATAATATGTTTTTACTGGAAAATTGTGACAACTAGCCCCAGTTTCCCCCAATACTCTTGATTTTGTAAAACTATTTATTCTTCAGGAAAATCCACATCATATCCAAGAACATGTTATATAATCATACGCAGATGCTGTTGACTATTTTTATAGAAAAGTACCCCTCGGCGTACTGAAAGAGCAATGATGAAAACAATTAGCATTTAAACTGCACTTAACTTAAAAATGAACTCTACTTTAGTTTGTTGTACTTATAGAAATAAAAACCTTCATAAAATAATAGTAATGATATTTAGTAATGATTTGAAGATTTTAAATGGTTTCACATATTTACCTTATTGTACTTGTAACAGTTTTGCGTCTTGAGGCTGGTATGTAACTTCTGTCTGCAGATCAGCATTATAAACGTGTTTTTCCATCCGTTCTGTTTTTCCAACAGCAGAAACTAAGAAAGAAACAGATAATTTAGATTCATTATTTTTAAGATGTAACAATATATGGAGACACAAACATGCCAAACTAACAGTCAAAAGACTAAGTAATGAAAAATATCTTCACCTCCTAACTGCAGAAGAGCATCATATTCATATTTTCACAGGCAGCCCCACCACTAGTGTTTATTTAATTTGATAATTTAATTTCAGAAGAATAACTTACCGATCAGCAGAATGAGCAGAAGTCCGTTCATCAGTCCAGATATGATGCTAATATTCTGCCATTGTGTTTGATTCTGATGAATAAACTCCACCGCTGTATGATTGTGACACTCAGTTATTAGTTGAACTGCTTCTGTAAAGAAAACATCCACGGTCTGTTACTGTCAGTCTTTTACTGGAACATAATGAGAATGATGCAGGTTTGTAAAACTGAATTAAATATTGATAACTTATTTATCTCTGTGTGGAGTGACCAATGAGAGGCCTTATGTTTTTCTATGAATAACAAATGTAAAAAAATAATCACACTTATTTTCAGAATGTTTTAATCACTACAGGAGCAAATGAACTCACCGGTGAAGTATATTCTGGTGCTGTTGCTGAGTTTTGGAGGTGTGCGTGTGTTCATACAGTAATAAACTCCTAATTCATCAGCAGTCACATTATTAATAACCAGACGATGTTTAAACTGCACTGAATATTTCTTTCTGAATGATTTATTAGGGTAAAAAGGTGATGTTGTGGTTGATAAAGATCGTAGAATGACTGTTGGAGGATCTGCTGTTTTCAGTAAAATCCAATAAACCTCATTTTCATCAAGATCACAGTTTATGCTCACATTTGATCCCA
>NW_015624236.1:0-3282 GCF_001515625.1 Sinocyclocheilus rhinocerous | reverse complement strand
AAACAACAGCAACAACCTGCATATGCTTTCCTGTTTGCGGTCACCGCATAGATAATTTTCAGTCAGAGAATCTGAATAATTTTTGAGCTAAAATTAGATCTAAATAAACCATATGATTAAATAATTCATGTAAAATCTCCGAACAACAACACAAAGACAAGAGACCAGACCCAAGACTGTCAGATAGAGCTTTATTCAAAAAACGTAACTCAATAAAGATCAATAAAAAAAATAAATAAATAAAAAACCACGGACAGGAATATTCAAAGGCTGTTTAATTGAATGTTTTGCATTGAACATCATTTGGGTCTTTCCTTGTTTCTTACCTTTAGACTAAAAATATCTAATAATATGTTTTAAGTAGAACTCTTTTTTTCTAGAATTATAAATGAAAGAAAATGTAATACAAAACATGTAATGGTTATTTCTTCTTCTTCGGAACACAAAATTGTGTACAGCAAAAATATGTTTTAAGTTTCCAAAACAGTTAGAAAAGCGAAGTAATAAGTATATTGGATGTTCAGCATGAGAACATTCTTAGTTACAAAAAAATCATTTCCCACAAAACAACTTTTTTCCCTTTTAACAAATAGCAACATTCAAATTATAATAGTAAGAATTTGCCATCACCATTATAACATTGTTACATACTGCACAAAAACATTTTAAAGGCTAAATGTAAATGAACCAGATCAAAAAATGTACATCAGACTTGTTAACTAAAGGAATATGTACCGATTAGTAGTCAATTAAAGAAAAGGCCTAGTTCACCCGCGAATGAAAGTTTGCTGTTAATTTACTCACCCTCAGGCCATCCAAGATGTAGGTGGCTTTTTTTTTCTTCTTCAGTAGAACAGTAAAGAAGATTGATAGCAGACATACTGCAATGCTGCTTTTTTTTTTCCATTGGCGGTTAAGACTGTGAGACCTTTATTAAAATAAAGGTATCAACTGTGCTCTCATTTCACAGTTAAACCTCCACTCTAGACAAAGGTGAGAGTTGTTGGTTGTCAAGTGTCAAAGCCAGTGGAACATGTTTCTGGTTTAGCACTTAAGCATTTGAGTTTAGTTACTGCTTAGTGTTTTTATTTTTTTTATTTTATTGTTATTATTGTTATTTATTATTTATTTACAATTAATCTGGAAATAGTGCTTAAGTTTTGTCTGTCCGCACAGTCATAAACCCCAAATTCTTCAATATTCAATAATAATTAAGATTAACATGATGTTGGAATTATTTTGTTATTGAAGCAAAATGCTGTTTATAGCTATTATAGAGGGACTGTAGTGATAACCAGCTAAACATCTTTCTCATAGATTATCAAGAGTGGCATACTCAAACACACACAAAAACATACACATGGAAATGTATGAAGCAACTTTATAATAAACATATTTTAAAAAATCGCTTCATTATGAATTCCAGGTTATAACAACTGAAATGTGTTTTTAGAATAAGGGTGTTTTTCATAAATGTCAAGTCGGGACAAGTACTGTATGCAAGTTTTAAATATTGTTATTTTATATTTATTTTGTACTATTTACATATTGAGAAACATAATTGTTACAGGAAGGTATTAAAGGCAGTCATATTAATATCATTTCAAGCATGAGACTGAAATAAATACATTTAAAATATAAAGATAAGTTTTTCCGTCTAGAATATATTGCTGTCATTCATTTGTTAGCACATTTTTTATCTTTATTCCTGATTCCTATATACAAATAGATGTTTTCTCAAAATAAAACATATTTTAAAAACCATAGCAGACAGACTCTACATATTTTAAACAGGGCAAAAAAAAAAACTGAGGGTTGAGAAAAGTACAAGCCACAACATTTAACTCTACAGACTTTAACATCTTATGAGCATTTAACTCGTTTTAAAATACAGATTTCATTATAGGCATCAATTAAACAATATTGACAAAATAAACAGACCTCTGTATCTTATTAAATGTACCCTCTTCTTGGTCCAACAACATTGAAAACACAACCGATCAGGCTTCACAAAAATAATGAATAATGTGCACACAGTCCATTCTAAGGTCAAAGAAACAGAATTCAGCAGATACTGATTAAGACAGTGATTCCAAAACAAAACTGTTCCAAATGACAAAGAAACCAACTAGTAAAAAAAAAGTTCCTAAACACACATTTCATCTGAAGCAGGAGATTGCAAATGTTTTAATGCCTCCGACACCAAAATATGATGATTCTCTCCAGGACCCACTAAAATACAAAGGCAGGGACATATTTGCATGTTTAAAACATTATTACAATATTTATACAATGAACAACAAGTGTCCACTTCATAGACAGTAAATATTTTCAATGCAGTGTTTTCTACACATTATTAGAGTACTGTTACATGTTAATCCTAAAAAGAAATATAAAAGCCTTCAGTTAAATAAAAATAATTATGATACATTTTTCAATGGTTTCCAAACAGTCTTTAGAAAGCAGAATTTTTAATTTGCTGTAAAGTTGTTTTGCAATGATTTGTATCGTGAAAAGCGCTGTACAAATAAACTTGAATTGAAATTGAATTGAATTGAATTGAACAATATAAAATATATATATATTTTTTTTTTAAGTTAAGAACTTCCCCATAAATGCCCGTTTGAAAACCCCTGATCCGAGTAAAACATCAGGAAAAAGTAAACAAAATAAATATAAAAACAGTCATGTGTTCATGACTTCAGCAGGTTTAGAGCAGTATAGGTGCTGCTGGATTGGTTGGACTGAATATTTTTACACAGTATGGAAAAGCTGAACAAAAATGAACCAAAATGAAGAAAGCCATTCCACGTGTCAGCAATAATCCTTAATGTATGTGTGTATATATATATATATATTGCTCGAAATAAACTTAAACTTAACTTAACAAAAGGTTGCACATAATGTAGTCAAAAGCCGAAAAAGAAATTCATGATACAAATATTTTTACAGATGGCTAAAAATTAACTCACCGATCAGCACAATGAGCAGAAGTCCGTTCATCAGAGCAGATATGATAATAATAATCTTCCACTGTGTTTGATTGTGCTTGATATACTCAGTCACTGTATGATTGTGACACTCAGTTAACACAGTTAGAGGAGTTGGTTCTGTAATAAAAGTGTCCACAGTCTGTTACTGTAAAAATGTTACTGGCTACAGATTTGTAGCACTTAAGATAATTATAATATATTATGGAATGTATAAATATAATTGTTTTTCATGAGTATTTAAAATAAAAAGTAAGTATTTAATGACTAGTACGTGTGTACGCAGTGATCA
>NW_015624235.1:3198-3994 GCF_001515625.1 Sinocyclocheilus rhinocerous | reverse complement strand
AAACAAGCCTGCACTGGCCCTTTACGGGCCTACTTAGGGCTAGCCTAAGGGCCCCCAGCGGTCTGCCAGCACAGTGCCTTATGCTGCCGCTATACAATAATATGCTTAAAATCATCCCTATAAGGCAGAAGAAATATAAAAGATAAAAACCCCCAGAACAAGCAGATCTATTGCCAAGACATATGTACTGCTGCTGCTCCGGAGAGCCGTGAGACCATGTGTTTGCTATCTATGTGAGCCTGGGCCGGCTTTGCCGATTGGCTTAACGCTAGTGAACTATTGCTGTGTGTATTATATAGGGTTTCACGAGTTCGCCTGCCCATTCAGTCCTGCCAGATAATGGTAGACGAACTTGACAACTCGCTGCTGTGGGCGGTCCCTGCAAACAAGCCTGCACTGGCCCTTTACGGGCCTACTTAGGGCTAGCCTAAGGGCCCCCAGCGGTCTGCCAGCACAGTGCCTCTGAGAATTTGCTCATTGGCAAAACGTTGGCCCCTTAGTGCTGGCCCTGCACGGGCAGCCCACACTTAGCCCCCAGGAAGCCCTCACTAGGCCCACACTATTTATCTACAACAATAAATCTGTTTCACTTTAAATACTTTTCAGCTACTATAACTTAAGTTTTTGGGAAAAACAGTTCAATCATGACAACTCTCTGAAGATTTTAGCATGGTGATGGATATGACAATGTTAATGTATTTGGTCTTGGCGGAATAGATCTGCTACGCTGCTGCTGCTGCTGAATTGCTGCTGCTGTTCGTTATTGCTGTAGTTGTAGATTATTGCTGCTGCTGCA
>NW_015624235.1:0-2711 GCF_001515625.1 Sinocyclocheilus rhinocerous | reverse complement strand
ATATTGCATATTAAGAACAATAATGTTTGCATTGAATGAACACGCATGGCTCATTCCAAGATGGTCTTGAGCAAGTATCTACAGTGACTTTATTTAAATGCATGCAGTTGTCTGCTTTTATATTGTGTCCAAATTAAAATTCGCAACATAGAAATACTGCTGCTGAGAAAAATCTTGATGACTGAATGCCTATGCAAGCTGCTGCTACTGCACAAAGAGACTGAACTGCTGTGAGCTCAATTAATTAGGCATATAAGTAGCTAGGCGAATACCTATTTTACTCTAACATGGTGTCTACACCAGACGCGAGCGGCACAACATGACAAAGTCAATAGAACCGTTACGATAGGTAAAGCTGTCCGCAATGTACGCAGTGCGATACGGCCAACGCAACAACACTTCTGCTACTGCTGCTATTGATAATATTCACTAACATTTCAATACTGAGTTGAAGTACATGCTGTTGCTGTTAATGATATTCACAATGTTGTAGTAGGAATTTACAGTGCAAGCTGTTGTGGTTGTAATATTTAATCAGAATTTGCTATAAGCAAAGTAATAAATGTCTATTGCACTTTAAAGAGTTAATTTACCCTCCATGAGTTATCACTAAAATTTCATGCAACTAAAGCGCTTTCTGCTGCCGCTGCTATATTAGCAACAATAATAATATGACTTGCTATGCAAGCTGCTGCTAATATTATTTCTAACCTTGCATCTGAATTTGCGACTGATGCTAGTGGCTGTAGTCTTTAGCTTCCTTGTTAGTGCGCCCGCCTCCCACGCCGGAGACCTGGGTTCGAGACCCACTCGGAATGGGAATCGGCAGGCGAGTGGGACCTGTTACATATGCATGCTATAAAATTTGCTAACATTGCGATCTGAATAGCTATGCATACTGCTGCACAAAAGTACTTAGAATTGCTACTGCCCATTTATTAAATAACCAAACAACCAAATAATGCCTATTTCGCTTTGAAGAGTTCTATAAACCCTGTTGAATTGAATAGCAAAGTAATAAAATGCCTATTTCACCTAAAAAGTTCACTACTATCCAAGCGTTATCTTATCACTGAAATTTCATGCAACTAAATGAACTTTCTGCTGCCGCTGCTATATTAGCAACAATGATAATTGGATTGCCATGCAGACTGCTGCTAATATTTCTAACATTGCATCTGAATTTGCTATGCGTGCTGCTGCTATTAAAATTCACTAAACTTGCGATCTAAATAGCTATGCATACTGCTGCTACAGCTGCAGGAAAGTATTACAATTGCTATTAGCCTCTTTATTAAATAGCAAAAGCAATCAAATAATGCCTATTCACTTTGAAGAGTTCACAAAATCTACCGTGAGCCCTGTTAAATAAGGAAAAATAATAAAATGCCTATTTCACTTTAAAGAGTTACTTACCCTCCATGCATTATCACCATAGCTTAGACTGTATAAAAACAGGTTATCACTGAAATTTCTTGCAACTAAGTACTTTCTGCTGCTGTTGCTATATTAGCTATATTGCTACACACCTCGCTTTTTCAGACCGATGAGCTTTGTAAAAATCGACGCGTTTCAGAAAGGTGGGGCATAGAGGAGAAACAATAATGTACAGTATATGGAAAATAATGTGTTTTTTGAACCTTAAACCGCATAAACACATTTCATTACACCAAATACACCAAATACTGTTCTTTTTAGCAGCATCATATGACCCCTTTAAAACTGTGAACATCTGTGAAACGCCAGCTGCAAACCGACCCCACTAGTGAGGTGTGCATCTGAAAGCGATCCGTTTGTGGTTAATGTGGAAATGAATGCCCACAGAAAATATTAAAAGCATTGGAAATTTCGGGCAAATAAGGTAATCCCCAATTCACTTTACTGTTCTAAAATCCGCGACACTTTACGTTGTATTCTCACATACATGAACTAGAAAAACCGCTTGCTGCTGTTGCTAATGCTACTGCTGTTTTACGAACAAGACATGCTTAGTAATTAGTCCTCTTGTGAATAACTTACGCGTAGTTTAACAACTTGTATGTTTTCTAGTTTAAAAATGTAAATCTGACGAACGCAATAATGCACTGAAATCAGAGTGAAGACCGTTTACTTATCTAGCTGTAGAGTTTCAGAGAAACTCTGAAAGCTAAATACATTAAATGGTATAAGAAATGTCTTAATTATAATTTCAAGAGGTCTTACAGATGGGGACGGAAAGAGTCGCGATACAGCTGGATTAAACTTCAAAAGGCAATGATGTCATTGAATAAATATGAGCGATGCAGGTTTCAAGTTAAAACGCAGCACGGATGTCTTTATTTGAATGTATCTGAAGGCAACAGACTGTCCTCAGAAATGTGTCGTTGACATTTTAATTTCATTTGACCTATAATTCCTGATAAAGCAGCATTTATGAGCGCAGAGCTGCTTTGTGTACAGCCGTTACCGGGGAAACCGGAATATTTCAGCGCTCCTAAAGCACCACCTCGTGGCAGAGAATGAATACGCAGCAAACAAATAGAGTTGTAAATGAGAAAGAAGTTAATGTGCCTTCTAAAAATCTAAACAATTGAGACAGTAATATTTATACGATTTAAATTGACAATAATTTAAATGCTTGATTTATCCCTATTCATAAAAATGGTCTAAAGGCTGAAATGCTGTTGTATAAGAATTTTGTTTTTGTGAAAACCTGTATCTGAACTGTAAAT
>NW_015624234.1:0-1336 GCF_001515625.1 Sinocyclocheilus rhinocerous | reverse complement strand
TGATGTCCTGTAAATCATACACACTAGAGACTGTGCTATACTGAAACTGCAGTTGTGGTATATCAGAGAGTGTTACAGCAGAAATAAAGCAGTCAGTGGCAGTGATTTTGCTTTGATGGCCTTGTACGACAGGAAATATCATACAGAAAAGGCGATCCTCCATCTTCAGTGGAGTCTGTGCCCTGGCCTGAATAATATATGTTGTTTTGTGGCTGTCTAGTGTTCTCAAAGATTGTGTGTCTGCTCAAGCCTGTTTGTTTGCAACATTTACTTGCTTGCGACATTATTTAGTTCTAATTATGTACTTTTAAATCCTCAGCAGCTGTCTCAAAAGATTTGAGTAAGCAATAATAGTTTTGCAGCTTGTTAATGTTACAGATTTGCTGAAGACTCGCAGAGTAAATGATGTTCTTGACTAATGCGTTTCATCACACAGTGCATCCTCATCTATATTCCCACAGTCTGAGTTTATTCATAGCTTCACTAGTAGAGCCAGCATACTCTTGCTGACCGCAGTGGACTGTGCTGAAGGTTAGCACAGGGCGACGGCTGCCAGCAAACACACTCACGGATAATAAGATTGACAGAGTCACATAGAAACGCGTCTGATTCAGGAGTCCTTCATATGCACTTGAGTACAAAGACTGTCATTGAACCCCCCCCCGCGAAACTAAACGAAACTCTAGAGTGGACTGATTTAAAGTGAAGTCTGGTTTGATTTATGATTATGTTTTAAAGAATCATTATAATCTTAGCTTTTCTCGGGTTGGAGCTGATATAGATGAAAATAAGAACATGTGATTGAGAATGAGAATTGCAGGCTTTGCTAATACACTCAGCAGATATTTAATTGGCTGCTTCGGTTCGCCATTAAATCTCAATGAACTGTATTGATCGTTGACTAACAGATCAGCTCTGCACTGGAAATTGGTCAGAAATTTGTCATTTAGCGATTTTCTTCTGTGTCTTCTGTATGATGATGTGAGGACTGGGATGAAAGCCATCGATATTTCATGATATTGCATGTTATAATCATAAAAATACACAACTATTGGGTAAAATATTTCATTTTTATTCAGGTCGAACTACATTTTATTGGTTCTTTTTGGTATTGAATGAATTATAAGTAAATTGTAAGTACGTTTTGAAATTTAGAATCAGTATTTCTAACTCTTTTATCCACTATATTGGATAGTTCTATATTCTAGCAATTCTTATGTATATACAGTATATACACACACACACACACACACACATACATACATACATACATACATACAAGAGAAGGTATCTTAGAACAGTGGTTCCCAACCCTGGTCCTGGAGGCACCCCAACA
>NW_015624233.1:9193-11752 GCF_001515625.1 Sinocyclocheilus rhinocerous | reverse complement strand
ATGCAGAAAGACAGTTTTTAATGTGTTAGGAGTTCTATGCACAGAGACTTAGGTTAGAGCTTCAATGCACAGCCTTGTCAGTTTACAGCTTCTGTTGAACTCTAATGCCGAGTTAGTGCTTCTGGGCAAATGAAAAGAAAATTAGACCACATACGCTGCAAAGCTTTTCTCTCAGTGAGAGAAAGTTGCTTTGTTCAATGTTAAGAGCAAATTTTGCCAACATGACAGACGTTTATGATTTATGAAATGAAATGTTATTTGCATTGCAGAAAGACAGTTTTGAATGTTTTAGAAGTTCTATGCACAGAAAGTCTTTTGAGGGTTTCTATTCTGGGTGGACTGGCCAATACCAGGCGTGAATTTTTGAGCGGGAGAAGTTTCCTTTGTTTCCCTTTATGGCCCATTTGCATGTTTTATGGCCGGTCTGGAATTGCTGCCGTTTTAACCCAAAATATAGTATAAATCGTATGATGCGTTTCACAATCACATACTGTACATCATTGTTTGAGGAATAAAGAGCAGATAATATTGATACCAAGAAAGAGACCTTTAGAATCGATTAAACCAAAAATACATCCATACACCTGAATATCAGTGTTTAGGGCTTTAACTAATACAAATAACGAGTGGTAACAGCTAATCTAATAGGGAAACGTACAAACAACACATGCAATATACCAGATATATTTGTAGAGTATAATAGAGTAAAAGGTCTTTACGTGTGTGTGTTTGTGTGTGTTAGTTTGCTTGGTCAGCCAGGCCCATTGTGCCTGGCCCCGGGGGTCATTTACGTCTCTTTGGAATGTGTTTGAAACTCCAAATGAAGGCGCGAGTGGTGAAACTGTTTAGCATCTCCTTGATAGTGGGGGGAACCATTGGCCATTTAGCACCCATATAAGTGTAAAGTCTGTGACAAGGACTGTAATTTATATGCAAATGTCAAAAGCTAAAAGGGTCTCTTAAGCCATAAAACCCAAAGATCATGCATGATTCTACGCAGACGCTACATATATTCACCAAACTTAGGTGTGATTTCTTATGTTTGTGTGTGTGTTTATTATTATTATTTTTTACAGTATTGCAAAATATTTACTAAATACAATGAACAGTTTTTTTGTAACTACATGTACTGGACAATATGTTCTCCATTTTTGATGTAGTGTCTAATGTCTAATTGCAGTGTGTTTATTATTTATTAATGTGTGTGTGATTTGAAAGCTTTGTTTGATTTTGAGTGCTGGTGAAATGGTTTTGAAGCGATTGTTTGATTTTGCCAGAAGAGTCAGGGGTTCTGTGAATTTAGTTTGAAGGTTTGGATTTGTGTTTAAGGTTCTGAGAAAATGAGTGATGGTTTCAAGAAATGTGTTTTAGCAATTCAGAAAAACTGTAAGATGGTGATTTGCCGCCACCTGCTGGCGGTTTTAATTTCATATTTAAATGTATAATTTTGTTTCATATTTCTATATTCCAAATTTTATATTTAAAATAATATAATTTTAATTGTATTATTAAGACAGTCCATTTATAAGGGAGAAATAGGTTGTAGCAAAAATAAAATATATTTTTCTGTTTTTGGTACTGTGACTTGACTCAACTCAATCCTTATAGCACGACTTGACATGACTTGCTTGAAGTGAGCCACTGACTTGACTTGCTTTGCTTGTTTGAACTGCGACTTGAGACTTACGTGAGACTTTATGGTAGGGACTTGAGATTTAGTTGAGACTTGAACATGTGTGACTTGCCCCCACCTCTGTCTTTTAGATACAATAGCTATGTCCCATAGATATTGAAAGTATTAGATTGCCTAGCCTTTGTGATTTATTGCTGCAGCCCACATTCAGTTGTTTTCCAACTCCCTCAATCTCATAATGTGTTTTTATTTTTATTTTTACAGTCTTGTGGCACTGTCCATGGTGCTTAAGTTTAATTAGACAAGAAATACAGCTCAATAGGTCTGGAATTGTTGGACAAATTGGTTCAAAACCACTTGGAAAACCTTTTGTGAAACCTACAGACCATGCTACAACTCTTCCTTTCTACAGTTTTTGTGAAAAAATCTGTCTACAATCATTGTTTTGTGTAGACCTCTTTGGAAGAACAGATTGCTCTAGGACAAGTTGGAAAACTTTATGTATACGCAAAAACACAAACTACTGCTCAGAGTTTTCGATTTTTATTATTATTTTGATTATTTAAACATCCAACTCAATACCTGTCAGGTGTAAATCATACAAGCAGTAATAATTCCCCGCAGTATGTAAGGCAAGGCAAGGCAAGGCAAGTTTATTTATATAGCACATTTCATACACAATGGTAATTCAAAGTGCAAAGTTCCTTGCCGCTGTCGCTCCAGGTATCCATTTGAGTTTAAGTAGTTGTTCAGCTGATTAAAAACTACCTTTTCAATAGTCTTGCCTATAAAAGGAAGATTTGATATTGGTCAATATGGTGCTATCAAGATTGCTCTTTTTCAGAAGGGGCTTAACAACTGCAGTTTTCAGGGATTTTGGAAACGTCCCAGAAAGAAGTGAGGCGTTCAGCACTTCTAAGAGATCT
>NW_015624233.1:2196-8914 GCF_001515625.1 Sinocyclocheilus rhinocerous | reverse complement strand
TAGCTGTGGCTAGTTCCACATTGAAAGCATGAAGGCTGTCTTTATAGATGCTATAATGAATTTCAAGTTTCGTCTTCTGCCACATCCGCTCAGCTTTTCTGCATTGTCTTTTCATACTCTGTACTGCTTTTGATTTTCTCCAAGGTGATTTTTGTCTGCCAGTCTTCTTATTGACTTTTATAGGAGCAATATCATCAATAACATTCTTAACTTCAGAGTTAAAGGAATCAAGGAGAAGATCAACAGAGTCTGCAGAAATGCTTGGTGTTAAAGATATAGCCTCCATAAATAGCACACTAGTGTTTTCGTTAATGCATCTCCTTCTGACAGAGACAGATCTAGATTCAGTTGTAACAGAGATCAATATATCAAAGGAAATACAGAAGTGATCAGATAGTGCTACATCCTTAATAACAATGGATGAAATGTTTAGACCTCTACAGATGATTAAATCTAGAGTGGTCCATGCACATGCTGAATCAGGTCAAAAGTGTTTAAAATAGCTATAATTTCTTTTGTAGTTTTGATTTCTGCATTATCTATGTGAATATTAAAATCCCCTGCAATAGCAAAACAGTCAAACTCTGAGGAAATCATTGAGAACAGTTCTGTGAACTCTTCAACAAAGGCTGGAGAGTATTTTGGAGGCCTGTAAATAATGATAAACAGAATGCGCGGAGCACCTTTCAGCACAATACCTAGATATTCAAAGGACAAGTACTGACCAAATGACACTTGCTTGCATTGATAGAAATCTTTAAATAGAGCAGCTACACCTCCACCTCTCCTAACAGTCCTGCAGACACTTATAAAATTAAAGTTAGGAGGGGCTGTTTCATTGAGGACTGTTGCACTGCAGCTGTCTTTTAGCCATGTTTCGTTTAGAAACATAAAATCCAGGATGTTTGTGGTTATTTAGTCATTGATCAGAAATTATTTTTTAGTGAGCGAATGTTTAAAAATGCTAACTTGATGGCATTACTTTGTGTCTGTAATGATCAGTCCACTGAAGGCGAGTAGTAGATGAACCCAAGTGCAGTTTATTTACAATGTGAAATCCAGAATCCAAACAATAAACAAAGACTTGACACAAACTTGACATGGCTTGAACGGACTTGACATGAACAGACTTGGCATGAACAGACTTGACTGTGAACAGAAACACAACTAACCAACAGCAGGTTACAACATCAATACACGATGAGAGACAATGGCAACAAGAGGGCTACTTATAGCAAACACTAAGGGTCACATGACAAGAATCAACCAATGAGCAAACAGAACTGAGAACCACATGACAGGACAATAATCAATAAGGAACAAGACACATGACGTGAACAACCAATCACAACATGACACATACACAGGGCAGAAATACATGAGGGCAAGGGAAGCATGACACTAACATCATGAATAAAATTACAAAATAAAAGACATGAAAACAAGAACATGAAACAAAACCCAAAAAGGACCTTACATATTCCCCCCTCAAAAAGGCGGCTCCAGACGCCTAAACCACCCAAAACAACAAAAGTCCAGGAGGGTGGTGGAGCAAAAGTAGTCCAGGGGGTGGGACGGAGGGCCAGGCCCGTGAAGAGGAATAGGACCTGGAGCAGTGGTGGACCAGGGCCATGGGGCAATGGCAGAACTAGGCTGTGGAGCCATAGAGAACAGTGAAGCACTGGAGGACCTGGGCCGTGAAGCAGTGGCAGACAGTGGAACAATGGAGGTCCTGGACCTGGGCCGTGGAGCAGTGGCAGACAGTGGAACAATGGAGGTCCTGGGCCATGGATCAGAGGCAGACAGTGGAACAATGGAGGTCCTGGGCCATGGATCAGATCCAGAGGAGCATGGAGCCATGGCGGAGCCTGCAGAGCAGAAATCCATGGTGGTGCAGGCAGAGCAGGGAGCCATGGCGGAGCAGGCAGAGCAGGGAGCCAGGGTGGATCCGGCAGAGCTGATGACCACTTCAGTGGGACCAATGGTGCAGGGAACCACCACGGCGGATCAGGCAAGACTGGAACACAGAGCATAGATATGTTAACAACAGCCTCTACGGCCGCAACAGAGCAGACTGAGAGTTCATGAACGGCCTCCTTGGCCATGACAGGACAGACAGTGAGTTCATGAGCGGCCTCCATGGCCGTGACAGGACAAGCAGAGAGTTCATGGGCGGGCGCCACCACCTTGGGAGTTTCTGCAGCGGAAGCTGCCACCTCTGGAGGTTCTGCAGCAGACATGTGTCACCTCTAGAGGCACTGGAGTGGATTGGTGGAAATGAGAGGCCTCTGGGTCAAACTCATGGACAGGAGAGGCCGCTGGAGCAGACTCGTGGACAGAAGCAGCCCACACGCTCAAAATGGTGGCCACCATCATGGGATGTGCAGCAGACAGTGGGATGCCTGCCGGGCTTGAGAGCATAGAAACCAATGGGATGTAAACCGCTCGCACTGACATCAGTGGTGGATCCATCACATTAGCAATCAGTCTCGTCAGTCTTGGACCAAGCTCCGCATCCGCAGGAGCTTGGGTACTATAGCCCCCCGCAAAAAAAAAATCCTAAGGGGAAACTTGCTTGGTTGTCGTGGCGTGGCGAGGCTCTGACGTGAAGGCCGTGGCAAGGCGAGGCTCTGGCGTGAAGGCCGTGGCAAGGCGAGGCTCTGGCGTGGCGGCCATCCTGGCCGGGGACTCTGGCGTGACGGCCATGTGAGACTCTGGACGATCAGCTGAGACGTGACGAGACTCTGGACGATCAGCTGAGACATGACGAGACTCTAGAAGGGCGGCCATTTTGCGAAGAGATTCTTGTGTGGCAGCCATCTTGCGATGAAGCTCTTGAATGGCGGCCATGTTGTGAAGAGCCTCTGGCTTGGCAGTCATGACGTGAGCAGGCCCTGGCTTGGCAGACATGATGTGATCAGGCTTTAACTTGGTGGACATGACATGGGTCTCCCTGTCGGAGACGAACTAGGTGATCTGCTGGGTTCATTTTTGCGGTCGTGTATTCTGTAATGATCAGTCCACTGAAGGCGAGTAGTAGATGAACCCAAGTGCAGTTTATTTACAATGTGAAATCCAGAATCCAAACAATAAACAAAGACTTGACTTGAAACAAACTTGACTTGACATGGCATGAACGGACTTGACTGTGAACAGAAACACAGCTCACCAACAGCAGGTTACAACATCAATACACGACGAGAGACAATGGCAACAAAGAGGGCTACTTATAGCAAACACTAACGAGAAGCTTTTTTAGGAGTCCAATTCTGTCGTTTCACGTTGAGCATCCACTGGTCTAGTCTGAGAGGGTCTGGATCACCTAGAGGAAAACTTTACACAGACAAATAGATAGTTACCTTTTTCACAGATTACTTTGCATAGTCCTCATTCTGTTCGGGACATTTTAAAACACTTAATTTGGCTTAATGCATTAAGACAGTGTTTTTCAAAGACCAAACTCAGAAAACACGTTATTAACAAATCATACTTATGTACAGACAAGCAGATGAGTCCAGGATAAGAACGCAACGCGCGTTTAGCGTTTTCCTCCCATAGAAAACCGTTATAAGGAAAACGCTTACATGGCTTAATGCATTAAAACAGTGCTTGTCTGTACATAGTATGATTTATTAATCATGTTCTCACTGAGTTTCGTCTTTTAAAAACAGTTTTAATCGGTTTTAATTCATTAAGCCACGTTAAGAGTTTTTCTTATAGCCTAACGGTTTTCTATGGGAGAAAAACGCTTAACGAGTAACGTTAATTACAGGCCTAACGTTACATCTAATCACAGTCTATCGGATCCAGAAGTGTAGTAGAGTTTTGAATAAAATTATAAAGAATAAATAAATAAAATTACATTACAATATCACTCACCAGAAAAAATGGATCCCAGACTTGGACGGTCTGTTGGTACAATTAACCGCACAACAAGACATTTTATTTGATAATTTTAAGAAATAACCACAAAAATAACCCATAGACTGAATAAAACAAAAGCAGAAACACGGCAGAGATGCCAAGTTCAGCGGCTGATAGAGACAGCAACGTCAATCCACCTGTCACTCAAGTGGCCACGCCCTTAATTATGCAGAATTTTAAGGCTTAATATAATTTAAACGGATGAGTTATAAAAAAAAAATTAGCTATATAGACCAAAATCATTTTTTGAACCAGGCTGTAAACATGTTTTTTTCTGCTGTAAAGTTGGGCATTTTAACATGGGGAGTCTATGGGATTGACTCCCTTTTGCAGCCAGCCTCTAGCGGCCAGTTGACGAATTACAGTTTAAGTCACTTCATTGTTGGCTTCACAAGAGAGAGGGGGAGGTTGCCGCTCGTGTTGTACATGTTCTTTCTATCTAGCCTGCAGGGACTGATACATTTTCCTCACGAAAGTTCATGGTCTAGTGTTTTTTTTTTTACAATGGAGTGTTTAACGATCCAAAACCACTTTTCGACGTGGCATTTCGCATCCCTAGTCTTCTCTTGATTTGTCACCACATTCCCCTTGTCATCTGAAGCATACCTCTATAGATTTCCTAGAAGTAATCCACTCCACAGGGGGAATATGGCAAGGTAGCTGTCAAAGAGGAAGTTGAGACTCCCTCTACAGAAGTATAAATTATCCTCATCTGACTCCATGTCATGTGCTACCTGATCCTTCACTTCTTCAAACAGCTGATAGAAAAATGCTGTAGCAAGGTTGATCTGCCCACAATTGACTTTAGATCCATTTTGTCTTCACCGTGGTACTCTGTTTCCAAGTCTTCCACCACTGTGTGTTCTGGTGCTTCCTTTGCAGTTTTTAAGATGAGGCACTGGAGATGTTTCTTGACTCATTTAATGAGCTTGCATTTTGGAGCCTTGCAAATGTGAAGGTCACAAAGTCCCTCAGGCCATAATCATCTGTTTGTTTGCCAATTGCCTGTCTGACGGCTTTTATGATGTGAGCCGGGCACAGATGCAGGACAGTCTTATGTCCTCCTATTTTCTTTTTCCTCTACAAATTTCAAATGCCCTATCCAAGTAGGCATTGATATTCTCCTTGTTAAATGCAAGGAGAACACTTTGAATTAATGCCCAGCTGTAGTCCGTTTCCACCTGTGGAATGTGTAGTTGTGTGTACTTGGATACTTGTAGAATGAATTGCATTAACCAGAATGTAACTACATTAATGTAGTAATGTAATGTAATGTACAGAATGCTCATTTGAAAGCATTTCACAGACAGGGATAGGGGGTGCTTCCTGACCGCTTCCAGGAAGGGTGAGTGAGTAGTACAGTACTCGTTTGGGTTGATTAGGAATTTTGGACACAATGCCACCAGTAGCATCCAGATACAGTGGAACTGAATTTTTTTCGTAGCTGCTGCACAAGAATATTGATGCTGGTTTCAGTGACCATGTGGACACCAAAAGGATCTACACTGAAGAGTTTAATGTATTGTGACGAGCGTCCCGAAGCTTCATCAGCGTCGCCCTGGAAACAAGCGAGGAGCACCTGGCCATCATCATCACAGGCTGATCGGTCACAGCTGCACCTCATCAGGCGGCGGCTACATAAACCACGCAAGCCCTGCCATCTAGGAGATTCCTCCGTGAGACTGAGCACTAACTCGCCCTCTCACTTTTCCCACAGAAAGCAGCGTGTGACCGACCAGCCCCACAGGAGCACTGCACGGACCCTCTGCACTGGTAAGACGGAAGAGAGCACTCACTGCACCGGAGCACCTACCTGGACCTTTCTCACGAACACCCATCACCCCAATAAATCCACCCTCCTGGGTATTGATTGAGATTACTTGTCGTGTGATTCTTCACCCCGTTACAGTATCCAGGATTTTTCAAGTACTTAGTGTCAGTCTCTTTTAGAATGGTTTGGGTGAGGTGCATCTCCATTAAAATGTCATTATGGCGACATTGTTTTTTTCTCACCTCTGAGGCAATAGTTTTCAGCACATTTTTATTGAAGCACCTATACATGTTCCCAGACGATAGTTCCACATTAGGTGTAGCTCCAAGGTTTTTATAAAAACAATGACTGGGTCCATGAATTTGTGCTTTTGCTAATTTGCCTCGTTTTAAGTGAGTTGCTGGGCGAAATTTATTTTCTGTAGTTTTATGTAGTATGTTTCCTGTTTGGCAAACCCCAAAATTTACATCTTTGCTCATGACAGCAGGGGATTTTTTCAGTGTAAAACTGTATTTGGCCTGACATGAGGGAAATATGCAGACAGACACAATTCGCAGATATGGTGCAGTTTGCTTCCTGCATTTCCTTCACATGCTAGTATTTGAATGAAAGTGTGCAGCATGGATTTTTTTGGCGAAAGCATTCATATAGGCAATCCGTCCAAGGTTTTCTTAGTTTACAGGCACCTTTGAGTGGTCTGATCTTGTCCCAGATTTTTCTCTTCATTGTAATATGAAATGTTCTGCTTACCCTTGGAATTTGTCGCCAGATATGTAGTCCAGGCTCTCTGACCTGTGCTCCCGTGGCCTCAGTTCACCTCTTTGGCTCCAGACTAGTGCTGGGCGGTATGACCAAAAATTGATATCACGGTATTTTTCAAAATTATACCGGTTTCACGGTACATGACGGTATTTTTTTTGCATGCATGACCGCGTGTTAACCATATTTTCTACTGATTGAGAGGAAATACTGCAGTATATTGACTTAGAATGCCCTATTTTACTGTCACGATGAGTGAATATT
>NW_015624233.1:0-1572 GCF_001515625.1 Sinocyclocheilus rhinocerous | reverse complement strand
GTACGGTTCACTTTTGGGGGTTTTTCCACTGGGTACAGTACCTGGTACCTGGTATTTTTTTTAGTACCACTTCACCAAAACGTGACGTGTAAACTCTGCTGATCACGGATTGGCCGGAGAGAATTGTCACTACCTCGCACTGAACTTGCGATACAAACACAAAAGAACTGAACCGTGCCGTGCCGTGCCGTACTGAGCCGTACCGAGCCGAGTCGTACCACGCAGTGGAAAAGCGCCATCTGATTCCACCGTTTCACACATAGCAAAATCTAAAGTAAATCAGTTCCAATGTTATACATTTTATAGAAGTATTACATGACAATATTTGCATACAGATGGCAGGAACCATAACACTGAAAACTGGACCATGTAGTCCAAACTTCACATTCTGTAAATTCATGACTTCTAAGGAACTCTACTTTCTCATAAATCAGTTTATTTAAGAGAACGGGATGTTTCATACAACACAGGCATGATAATATTATAAAAAATGATTGGTTAGTTTTAATTATATTTACAGAAAATATATGTATCTTTAAATATCATTAACTAAATGCTTCATCTAGATACAGTATACACTACCAGTCAAAAGTATTTTAAAAGATTTTTTAAAGAATTCTCTTCTGCTCACCAAGCCTGCATTTATTTGATCCAAAATATATCAAAAGCAGTAATATTGTGAAATATGTTTACTATTTAAAATATATGTAATTTATTCCTGTGATCAAAGCTAAATTGTCAGCATCGTTACTCCAGTCTTCAGTGTCACATGATCCTTCAGAAATCATTCTAATATGCTGATTTGCTGCTCAATAAACATTTATTATTATTATTATTATTATCAAAATTTAAAACAATTGAGTACTTTTTTTTCAGGATTCTTTGATGAATGGAAAGATCCAAAGATCAGCATTTATCTGAAGTAAAAAGCTTTTGTAACATTATACATGTTCCCTCTAAGCTGCGCGCGTGCGCAGTAACACACTCCTAATGTAGCGGCCATGCAGAAGACATAATGTGCATGGGGAAACCCATTTGATTGCATTCTAGTAAATGCGAAATAACTGCAAATAGCCAGGCAAACCGCTATAGAGTTGGTGTCGCTATAGATATGACCCAGTGAATGCTGTTTACAGGTTTCATTCGGAGCCAGTACAGAGCTCCGTGACCAGCAGGAAACATGACCAGCAGGAAACAAAAATGTGCACACAACCTAATAATTCGTAATTAATTCAGTTAAAACATGGCCACGATTTAGTAAAACAAGGGAATGAATTATGCTGTGCGCACGATTTACTTAAAACAAACAAATTATTATGTGGTGCGCAAGATTTAGTAAAACGAGAGAACGAATGTCACGTGCAAGATTTGCTTAAAAGGAAGGAATTATGTCGTGCGCACGATTTACTTTCCCCCCCTGTATGTCCTGTGCGGGGCTCTGTAGTACGGGCCTCTGTAGCTACTGTACAAATACTGCAATGGTTGTGGACCAAGTAGTATTGAGACCAAAGCTGCGTCCGAAATCGTATACTTCCATACTATATAGTAGGCGAAAAACAGTATGCGAGGCGA
>NW_015624232.1:0-1071 GCF_001515625.1 Sinocyclocheilus rhinocerous | reverse complement strand
CACAACCACCCTACAATGATAAAAATCCATTCACTCCTTTTTTTGTCCCCAAAAAACTTAAACTCAATTATCAAGCCATTTTGACAGGTCCGTCCTTAGGGGGGTGCAACTGGTGCGGCCGCACTGGGCCCCGGGGCGAACATACCGAGGAGGACCCATACCGAGGGAGATTTTTTTTATTTGAGGGGTGGAGGGGAACTTTTTTTTTTTTTTTTTTTCATTTAAAAAAAAAAAAAAATTCTCTCATCTAAATGTTTGATCATGCAGTGCATTTTTGTTTTTATAATGGGGCAATTGTTGCACAATAGCTTACATACAGCACAAGTCTGATTTTGTGAGCTGTATGTGAGGCGGCCTTACGCCAGGTTCACACATACATTTCACACATTTTCAGTGCGTATACGCAGTCCATGTGCGGTACGTAAGCGGTGCAGAAGCAGCGCGGACTCATATTCTGCTTTCACACAGGATCGAGTCCGCCACTGATCCACGGCTGTTTACCACAAACACAACATTTATCCATTTTGATTCTGTTGCGCATTGTGATTCTGTTTTTACGCAGTAAAGTAATACAATCTTTCATAGATGTGTTTAAACGCAATAAATATAAGCAAGAGTATGTGTGAACCTGGCGTTATGTGTGCGCGCTTTTGAGTGTGCATGAGCGCACCGCCTCTAGGAGAGCGTGCGCAAGTGCTGAATGGTTTACACACTGGCAAGAATTAAAAAGAAATTAAAATTAAAAACTTTAGTGACGATGCAACACTGCCTCGATTGTGCAAGTGACAATTCCTGTGTGAACTGTGCAGCTCGGTTATAGTGCAGACTAGGGATGCTCCGATCTGCCTTTTTCGCCTCCGATACCGATTCCGATACCTAGGGTTCGGTATTGGCCGATACCGATACGATACCAGTTAAGTTTTTTTCCCTCATTTAAATAAATGTAGAATTTATATATCTCTGTGTGTGGAACTGATAATCATTCTCACACAATCTACTAGATACAGACTACTTCATTATAAAGAGAAATAAAATAAACAATAAATATGAAAAAATATAGGCCTATGTATA
>NW_015624231.1:0-485 GCF_001515625.1 Sinocyclocheilus rhinocerous | reverse complement strand
TTTTGATCCTGACACAAAATGACCAGCTAACATTAATTGAGTAAATTATATCACAATTTCAACAATTTCAAGCCGTTTCAACTAATTATTATTTAGTAACAAGTTCCACAGAAATTTTACGTTCAGTCAATTTCTGTCTTCAAAGTGTTGCCTGAATTGTTATTTTTTAGTTGGCTCAACCTTTACTGAAATAGTTTTATAGTCCATTCAACTAAAATTATTTAATTGGTCAAACATTTAGAAAACTACAGCAAATTGTGTCAATTAAAATTTAACCATTCACTCCATGTGTTTCATATGTTACCTCAACTAAGATTTATTATTTGGGCATCATAAGAAATTGCTGTGGAACTAGTTATTATATTTTATATTGAGTTTAAGAAAATTATTACCTGGTGTCTATCAATCACTAAAACACACACATCACAACACATAATAGCCTTTATTTAAAGGGGTCATATGATGTTGCTAAAAAGAACATTATT
>NW_015624230.1:0-516 GCF_001515625.1 Sinocyclocheilus rhinocerous | reverse complement strand
TCAGACGAAGAAGTGAATGATGTGTGCTCTCGGCGCCTATTTATATGGAGTCGCACCGGTAGTGACGTCATGGCTTAGTGTGATTCAGCCCATAGCGCTGTATGGAAGTGAGGTTTGGGGTCCACTCAGTGATCAGAGCTACACTAGATGGGACAGACATCCAACAGAAGCCCTACACACAGAATTCTGCAAAATGATTCTAAAACTACAAAGAAAAACACCCAATAACGCATGTAGGGCAGAATTAGGCCGATTCCCATTGATTATCAATATGCATAAAAGATCTCTCAAATTCTGGATGCATCTTAAATCAAGTCCCACAGAATCGCTACATTTTAAAGCGCTATAAACCCAAGAACTGAACCCCGAAAAGAGTCCACTCAGTCAGCTAGTTCTGAGACTTACTAACCTGACTAACTCTACTAACACTATCCAGTCTCAAACCAGCACTGCTTCTCATTCAAACATCAGAATAAATCAAATTATCAAACAATCTAAAAATACATATCTGGAACA
>NW_015624229.1:947-1069 GCF_001515625.1 Sinocyclocheilus rhinocerous | reverse complement strand
TAACTGTTATAGCGCCACCTATGGTCCAATCTCCATGAAACTTTGTATGCTTGTTAAAACTCATTTGGCACACGTTTTCACTAACATTCATAAAGTTTCGAGTTTTTGTTTAGGTTTTAACG
>NW_015624229.1:411-759 GCF_001515625.1 Sinocyclocheilus rhinocerous | reverse complement strand
AGATTGAGCGAAAAACCTAGGACTAGTTCGCAAAAGTAGGTTTTTAACATAATTGAGAATATTTAATAAACGATTTGATTGACACCATTCGTCCCAGAGGTAAAGATGAGGAGATCTATCATATGATATGAAGATCTAGTGTTTGTGTGAATACTTGAACATGTATTACATTTTGCGGTCATTTTCTTTAGAAATATTGTGTTTTTGAGGCCTTTTTTACTGTTATAGCGACACCTATGGTCCGATCTCTATGAAACTTTGCGTTTATTACGAGTCATCGGGCACACGTTTTCACTAACTTTAATAAAGTTTTGAGTTTTCGTTTAGGTTTTAAAGGCTTTTCGGTAT
>NW_015624229.1:0-313 GCF_001515625.1 Sinocyclocheilus rhinocerous | reverse complement strand
CAAAGGACAAAATTCAACATTTTTTTGATAATTATTGATCTAGACAGTCTAGAAAATTGTTCTGCAGAAGTTTAATCGAGAATGAGCGAAAAACCTAGGACTAGTTTGCAAAAGTAGGTTTTTAACATATTTGTGAATATTTAATGAACGATTTGATTGACAGCATGAGTCCCAGAGGCAAAGTTGTTCAGAATGAGGAGATCTATCATATGATATGAAGATCTAGTGTTTGTGTGAATATTTGAACATGGTCTCCACTTTTTTCCGGTCCTTTTCTGTAGAAATATTGTGTTTTTGAGGCTTTTTTAACTGT
>NW_015624228.1:155951-159137 GCF_001515625.1 Sinocyclocheilus rhinocerous | reverse complement strand
CCCCTCAACAGCACACTGAACTGTACATTAGATGTAACAAATATGTACAATTTAAATTTGATTGTTGATTTATTAGGTTGATATTTAGGATATGTTTCATGTTTTTATTTTAGCGCCTCCTGTGGGTGTTTATGAGTTTTACAAGAGGAAGGATTCTGTTCGGAGACTATCCTGATGTCTACAAAAGTCTAATATAGTTCAGTTTGTCAGGTTATATGCAGGCATATGAATATTGCAATATATACTTATTTAAATGCCTGTACTTTTCAATGAAGATATGCCATAGCAACACTGTGAATTCAAATTAAACGATTTCACTCAATTAGCATATGGATTCGGAAATGTACATCTGATTGTTGCATAACCCCATGAATTCTAATATGGATTCTAATCTGATATTCTAATGAAATAAACATGAGAACAAAAATTCAAAACAAAAGTTAATTTCCTGCTTTAAATTAGTAAAATTGCCTGCACAAGTCATTTCAGTTCATTTGAACTATATTAAACTGACTTAAAATGAATTACATCTTGTATAACAAAACATGTTGCCATGATATATATACATATATAAGTATATATTGTTACAAGTAAGTTAAACCTCTTCTCAGAGAACAATATCAGTAACAAGTAGCATTTTAAAAGATCTCCAGAGTCCCCACTCTCACTCCTAAGGCTTTACAACAACAGACACTTTCCAATTCAACAATGGACAAGAAGAGATAGGAGCCAAACATAACAAAAATAAATCACAATTTGAGAATAGTTCACTTAGTTTAACAAATTACAACTAACATCTCGTGTACCAGGGGTGTATTCCAGAAAGCGGGTTTTGTTGCAAACTCAAGAGTTTGTTAACCCCAGAAAAGGGAAACTTAGGCGAAGGGTTTTCGGTTCCGATAAAAGACAAAACTAAACCTCTCGGTAAGTTACCATAGTAACTTACTCTGTGAACCTAACCTGGGGTGCGTTTCCCAAAAGCAACTATGGTCGCAAGTTCCGTCGTTACCAATAGATTTCAATGGAACTAACTACCATAGTTAGCTAACGATGCTTTTGGGAAATGCACCCCTGGTCGGGAGCAGGTTTTCTTCAGTAAACCTTGGAAGTTCTTTCGGCCTCCTCCCCCTTTTTAATGCGTAAGCGATGTTTAAAAACCTAATTCATTCATTCTTTCATGCTGCAAAAATACTTTTATTGCTGAGATGTTTGCCTTATTTCAAGTACAAAAATCTAAAAATTCTTAAATCAAGATAAAGATTCTATATAAAATAAAATACGATATTTATTCAATTCAAGTTTATTTGTATAGCGCTTTTTACGATACAAATCGTTGCAAAGCAGCTTTACAGAAAATTAAGTTTCTACAATATTTAGTAGTAGCTTATCAGTGGTGACGGTTGCCGTGATTTTGCCAAGTAAGACATGTTCCAGGATCAATATCTTTTGTTGATCCCGGATCAACATTACTGTCCAAAAATACAGATTTGTGTACCCCTAACCTTCCCCTAACCCATAATTTATTCCTAAAATCAAAGGGAAATGATAGCTGATTAACAAGGGTGTAGAAGCCCCTAATCCTGATTGTTCGTGTCCTCGTCGATACGTGGGAAGCGGTCCTGACACGATGATCGTCGTCGCGGGCGATGTGCGGCGCACCGTCTCGATCAGGCTCCTGAAGTCCCTCTTCAGTGTCTCCGTCTGCCGCAGCTTGGTGTCGTTAACCCCGGCGTGAAGCACAACCTCTCCGGTGCTCTCGTCGCCCTTCAGGATCGCGAGTATCTCTGCAAAAACATCGAGAACACGAGCACCAGGGAAACAGTGAGTGTGCACTTTACCTTCAGCTAACGTCTCCGACGATCAGAGCGTCGCATTCCGTCTCGCAGAGGGGAGCGAAGCGGTTCCGGGGGGAGATCTTGAAGACCGGAGGCGGCGGAGGGGTTCCGGGTGGAGATCTCGAAGACCGGAGGCGGCGGAGGGGGAGAGGTCGTCGCCCGGAGCCTGGCTCGCGTCTTCCGCTGCGTCTGCACCCAGGGTCCGTGGCGTCCCGGCGCCGGAGTGAAGGACATCTGGGAAGATCGCTTTCTGGGTGCACCGGGCCTGTGCAGAGAAACACATGGAGTAGAGGTGGTGGTACTGTTAGCAGCACGCTGTGTACTTACCCCGGACTTGTGAGCGTCAGCCTGGGATGTTTCCAGCACGGCTCTCTGCTCCCTCAGCTGATGTTCACCGATGCTAAAGCCAGTAGCAGAGTGGTTTTCAACGAAAGAGTTTTCAAGTCTGCAGACTGTAGTGGCTCAAAGGGGGAGCCCTTGAGGGATCTCAGGACTGTGGGCAGGTCCCACGCAGGGACCGTGGGGAACCAGGGTGGATTGAGCCTCCTGGATCCTCTCAGGAAACGGACAACTAAGTTGTCCCGGCCCAGACTATCCGGCTATAGGAGCATGAGAAGCTGCTATAGCTGCCACATAGACCTTGAGCGTGGAAGGGGAGTGGCCCTTGTCGGTAGGACAATATCACCGATATGTTACATGAAACTGGGTCTTCGCCACGGGTTGTGCACCATGCGGAAAAGACCGACCACTTAAGGGCATAGAGGCATCTCGTAGACAGGGCTCTAGCCTGTGAGATAGTATTCAGGATCCTCTCAGGAAACGGACAACTAAGTTGGCCCGGCCCAGACTATCCGGCTATAGGAGCATGAGAAGCTGCTATAGCTGCCACATAGACCTTGAGCGTGGAAGGGGAGTGGCCCTTGTCGGTAGGACAATATCACCGATATGTCACATGAAACTGGGTCTTCACCACGGGTTGTGCACCATGCGGAAAAGACCGACCACTTAAGGGCATAAAGGCATCTCGTAGACAGGGCTCTAGCCTGTGAGATAGTATTCAGGACGCTCTCAGGGAGATCTACTGATTCCCATCGAGAGCCCAGTGGTGCAGAGCCCACAGCTCGGGCTGGGGATGCCAAATCGTCCTGTTCGCCTGAGAGAGAAGGTCCTGCCTCAGGGGAATGGGCCACGTGGCTGCTGTCAGCAGCTGAGACAGCTCTGAAACCCAAAGCTGGTTCCTCCAGAGTGGGGCCACCAGAAGGACTCTGTGTCTGTGTTCCCTGACTCGTCTGATTACCTGACGGATCAGAACGATCTGGGGAAAAGCATACAGGAGGAGGTTGGGCCAATC
>NW_015624228.1:153712-155464 GCF_001515625.1 Sinocyclocheilus rhinocerous | reverse complement strand
AGGCAGGACTTACCGAGAGAGCCTGCAAGTCACCTACTCGTTTAACCGATGCTAAAGCCAGTAGCAGAGCGGTTTTCAACGACAGGGTTTTCAAGTCTGCAGACTGTAGTGGCTCAAAGGGGGAGCCCTTGAGGGCTCTCAGGACCGTGGGGGACCGGGGCGGATTGAGCCTCCTGAATCCTTTCAGGAAACGGACAACTAAGTTGTTCCGGCCCACAGACTGTCCGGCTATAGGAGCATGGGAAGCTGCTATAGCTGCCACATAGACCTTGAGCGTGGAAGGGGAGTGGCCCTTGTCGGTAGGACAATATCACCGATATGTCACATGAAACTGGGTCTTCGCCACGGGTTGTGCACCAGGCAGAAAAGACCGACCACTTAAGGGCATAGAGGCGTCTCGTAGACTGGGCTCTAGCCTGTGAGATAGTATTCAGGACGCTCTCAGGGAGATCTACTGATTCCCATCGAGAGCCCAGTGGTGCAGAGCCCACAGCTCGGGCTGGGGATGCCAAATCGTCCTGTTCGCCTGAGAGAGAAGGTCCTGCCTCAGGGGAATGGGCCACGTGGCTGCTGTCAGCAGCTGAGACAGCTCTGAAACCCAAAGCTGGTTCCTCCAGAGTGGGGCCACCAGAAGGACTCTGTGTCTGTGTTCCCTGACTCGTCTGATTACCTGACGGATCAGAACGATCTGGGGAAAAGCATACAGGAGGAGGTTGGGCCAATCGTGCAGCTCTGCTGCCGAGCCATTAGTTCGTTTTTTATTTACTGCACGAACCAATGGCCGTGCAGTTGCACTGCGTGATTGTAAAGGCTTTCAGTCCTCGGAGAAAAAGGAGTTTTTCCCCATAGCATCTAGCGACGCAGTTCGAGTGAAGTATCGAAAGGGAAATAGTATTTTCCAGTGAAGATGGTGAACATACTGGGCCTCATTTACAAAATGAACATACGACAGAAAATTGGGCATATGGTCATTTCAACGCAAAACTTGGAATTTATCAATATGGACGTGAGTGGTGGCTACCACTGCAACAAGTATAGGCTACGCTCGTTTTTGTGACACTCTTAATGCATTTTATTACTTTTCTTCGTATCTTTATTTGATTTAATCCATCTGATCGCACAGGCGCCTCACGCACACACAAACAACAGTTGTTGCCTGACATTTCAGCCATTCATCATCAAACTAAAATGCAGTCAACCAAACATAAAAGTTGCACTGTTTATTTTAAAACGTCCGCTGTAAAATCACCGTGCAGCACCCAAACAAACATTTTTGCACATGAGAAGATTTTACATGGATATTAGAACATGACAAAAATGATAAAGCCTTGTTTAGGCTACATAATGAATAATAGTTTAGCAACCAAATGTAACAAATATGGCAAAAATGGAAACATTTGGATTCTTGTGGAATGAGACAGGCTTTTGAGCCCAATGCCGTTTCAGTTTTGCTTGTATGCTGTGTATAATGAATGCCATTATTAATTTGTGTTTTATTTTATAGTTTAATATCTAATTTTATAACTGCTTATTTTTCATTCTTGTTCTGTTCTGAATACCGTTAAATTTAAAATATTTGTTGTAGAAGTGCATTATAGGCTATAATGTTTATGTTTACCAGTATTTTAATATACATATAAATTACATACATTAATGTAGCCTAATTGTTTGCAATTACAAGGTTAACGGGTGTTTTTGGAGTAAGATCAATTTCTCTTTCACGAGATTACTTCCTCTTTTTGGCCGGGTTTC
>NW_015624228.1:138710-152779 GCF_001515625.1 Sinocyclocheilus rhinocerous | reverse complement strand
AGAGAAGGCTGGCGTACGTTGGCTGCTGCTTCTCCATTCGTATTTTAAACTGTTTTACCTTTTTCATTTTTATTTATTATTTAATTGATTTTATTACTTAGTTTTTCACACTTCTTTTACATGTGGTTTATCCTTCAGTACATGTGGTTTAATGCTGCGTGAACCGTGATCCTGCTGCGTGACTGGGACTATATGCTGTGGCCTGTGTGATATAGGCTGCCCTGTACTGCTGTGTGGAAAACATGTCTGGATTTTACTCCATGTAATTCTTCTTGGATACTACTGTTCCTACCAATGAGGATTTCCTTAATATGTATTGTTATGACTTTGAGATATTCTATGCATCTGTGAACTGTTTTTTGTATGTATTTGATCTCTCTGCTCATGTGTGTAGACATGTTTGTGTTCCAGATGGGTGTGGCCTCTGTTAACCAGCTGGAGATGGTGATTGGTCCTACTACCCAGAGAACCCAGAGATAAGGACCGCCCCAAACACTCGTCTTCTGACTTCGTACCGTCGTGTTTCGCGATTGTCTGTATTGTCTGTTTTCTGCTATTGTTTGTATCTTCGTCGTCATTTGGTTGTTAAAGAGTGTCGTACCAGAGAGAGATATTCTGAGTGTAGTGAATCTGTTGAGTGTTTGTTATTGTAAGATCAAATTCTAAAACTCCTGTTTATCTGAACATTGCCTGTTTTGACTATGATTTGGATTCTGACTCTGCTTTGTGTACGCCCTGCATCTTTGTAAATATTCTTGTAAATACACGTTTGCCAAATTGAGGGATGTAGGGGGCTAGACGCCATTTCTTTTTGTATATATTTTTCTCTTTTTTTATGATTGAGGGAGGTAGGGAAGTTGGTCTGTATTTTCTTTTCTTTATTTTCGTTTGAGGTTATTTTGTGGTCAAAAAGAAGTTTGTTTTGTTTATTGTTTTGGCCTTGTCTACCCCTGAAGATATTCCCGTTGAAAGAAAATAAAATTGTTTATTTGGCATCTCTCTGGTGTGAACTCGGATCTCTTTTTCTGTTACGGCTAACCCCTAGAGGTCGTAACTAGTGATGGCGAGATGAAGCCTCATGAAGCATTGAAGCTTTTCATCCAAGTGGTTCACAAAAGGGTTCATTTCTCGAGGCTTCATTTGCTCACAATACCACCTGGTGGCCAAAGAGTGTAAAACAAGCAGATACTTTACAGATGACTTGATGTGGTCTGTGATACACTGTATTTTGCGCCAGTTGAGGCTTAGAAATAACGGTGAAGAAAAAAAAAACAATTTCCACATAGACTAATCTGTTTATATGAATATAATGTGTATTTTCTAGTCGTATATAATGATTGTATAACATAATATAACATAACAGTGTAATAAACGTATTGGCTTGAAATGAATGGGGCTATGGGGCTAATGTGTGTAAATCAAGTCTTTGCTCATAATAGGCAGGAGGGCCAATATTATTAGTCTAAAACTGGAAAGTGGCTGAGTTTAACGGCAGAGGACCGTGAATTTACAAGATTCTAACCACTTCCTGAACCAGTCTGACCAAGCGAGGCTTCGAACGTCATCAATGACGTCATTGCTCTAAAGCGATACAAGCCTCGACACGCGCTTCACTGAAAGCTGCCGGGATTTCTCGACACGCGCTCTGAAGCCTCGGCACAAAACGCAACATGATGTCGTAACATCATTATTTTGTACCTGACTGCACTTTGCGGAGAGCGGGTCCTTCAACTGGATTTCATTAGGATAAGGTCTGGTCTGATGGTGTACACCTTCTCTGAACTTCTCTCACTGGAACATCATTTACTCCTGACATCTGTGTATAAAGAACCCTACGATCATTTCGGCTTTTACGCCAGCCGAAATATTTACACAGAGGATCGTGGTGGAACTTTCAAACTACTGGGTCTGGCATTAAAGTCTTATGTTCCCGCTCTATGGACTCTGAAACACACTTTCTTCTGTGTCTGTGAAGCTTGGCATCAGCCGAATGACTTCATAAATCTAAATATGAGTACTCCACTGGGTTATACATACATTGACAGGCTACATTTAAGTGGTAAAGGTGGCGGTCTTGCAGCTATCTACAGAGCCGATATATCTATCATTGAAATTACCATTCCCTGTCAACTTTTGAATGTATACCCTGTTGAAATAACTAGCATATGATGGTAAGGTATGTTTTGAAGCATGGCTGCTGGTTTAAGCTGGTGTGCTGGGAGTGGCCATCTGGTGTGTGTGGGCAGCACACACCATCCTTGAACCCTCGGACTGCTCAAAATTTCAGTCTTCACCATCGCCTCCGCTGTCCCGTCAGCCCCTCTGCTCACCCACAGCCTACTATCAGTGGTGTGGTTTCACCACGGGTCTGCCAGTTTCCATCGGCGTCCTGGCTGGAGGACCCTTTGTCTCACACTCCAGCCTCCGAGGCCCGGACTCCGCCTCGGCCGTTGACTCAGCGGCTCCGCCTTGGCTCTTAGCTCCCTCCTCTCTGCCGGGCTCCCTCGTCCCCCTGGCTCCGCCTTGGTCGGTCGTCGACCTGCCCTCGCCTCGGGACTGCACTCCTCCGGCTGCCTCCGGTTGTTCCTATTATTGGATCCATCAGCTCCACCGGGCTCCCTCGTCCCCCTGGCTCCGCCTTGGTCGGTCGTCGACCTGCCCTCGCCTCGGGACTGCACTCCTCCGGCTGCACCTCGTCCCTCCCTCCGTTGGGCTCCTCCCTCCCTCCAGCTCCACCTTGGTCCTCTGTCGCTCTGGCTCTACCGCGGCCTTCCGGATCCCCGCCTGCGCCTTGGTCGCCTGTGTGTATTTACATAATAAATATACACAGTACACACATATATTATGTAAACAAACACTTTTATTTTGAATGCGATTAATCGTTAGACAACACTAATCAGGAGGAGGAGGAGAAAAAGGCATATTTTGGAGAGAGCATGAACTTTTAGGCCACATCCACACAAAGCCAGAGCTTTCCCTATCCAATCTTATTTTTTTAACATTCAGTTATGATTATATTATGTACAATACTATTTTCCACAGTATGGTTGACAACACATTTTACTATCAAACATTGTACTGAATTTATGGTTTATTTTTATTTCAGTCATCCACTCAAAACCCATACTGTTCGCTGAACCCACAAGTGCCTGTCCTCAGGTTGTACTTGGATGGAGAAAGTGACCTTAGGCCGGACTTTCGGCTGAGCTGGTAAACCCTGGCCAACCTCATTGCCACTCTTCATGAGGACCATGACCATGGATGGGGTCAAGACATTGACATTTTGGTCTTCTTATGGCTGGCTGGCATGTGCAACCTCTTACAGAGTTGACATAACCCGATCCACGGCTCACATGATCGTCCACAGAGTCTCTAAGAAGATCCTGAAGCTCAAACAGAAAACTATCCACTTGTATCTCCGGAGCATCACCAAGGTAAATACCTGGACATTCCTGTGGGTTATCCAGGATCTGTGCATGACTCCAGAGTGCTTATGAACAGCCCACTCTATTCAAAGGCACCACACCCACCAGAGGATTAGACTTTTCTGAAATCCCTAAGATGTTTTCTAACCACACCAGAAGAATGTAGATATTATATACAGGAGACACTAGTGTTTTTGTGCAAAAAAAAAAAAAATTCTGCCTGAATATTCACCTATATGCCTATATTCACCATACTTTATGCATGCCAAACACAATATCACCAATTTTTAAAAAGCATTATGAAAAAAATTACAAGTACAGAAATCTCAATAACAAAATGTTTATTCCAATATCAGGAAAAATAATTTCTATCTCTACACAGGATTAACGATCTACTGTGTTAATTTATTTAAATGAATTTAAAACTGTTAAAATTATTTAACATTGTATTAACATTTAAAAGAATCAACTAAAATTTAAGCAACAATGTGATTAACGGATTATTCATTCGGTTATTCAAGTTCTCCATTCTATTAAAATTGGGGCTACTCGGGGAACAGACACTCCTTGCAGGTGAGAGACCCATCATCATCTATCACACCATTATTTCCGCACATGTTTCGTGATACCAATGTCTGCAAACCACACAGGACAGCCACTCTTCGGCACGTTTGGGATCGCGCGTGCGTGCGTGTGTGTGTGTGTGTTTGTGTACAGAACATTGTCAACTGGCTTGGGCGCAGATCCCCCTTCTGCTCAGTGGTTTGAACCATTGTATATACTAAACTAACTGGGAATTTGGTAAATGAAATTAACGGTTTACTTCATCCTGATACCTTTGCTATAGGAATAAGTTTCCCAAATTCTATCTCTGTAGCTCTAGCTAGCTGGTTTAGCTAGCGGCGAGCTACTGTGAACTTGCTAATGCTAATGTTACAACCTCCTCCTTGTTGGTTTCACGAGAGAGAGCGGGAGGCTGCCGCTTGGTTTGGACCCATATGACAGTAGATTGAAATATTAATGTTTTTGTTTGTTAGCATGAATTAATCTTTAAAAAAAACAACACACATCTTAGTAGTAGTCTCTCCTCCCTGACTTCTTCCCTTCTCATTCTCTCCTCTGTCCTCTAGTGATGCAAAGTCTGATTCATTTCCACGAACCGGTTCTTTTCGGACAGATCGGTTCATTGAACAGGTTCAAAAAGCCGATTAATCGGTTCCTGACGTCATCAAGCAATGATGTCACGACGCATTTCTTTTCTAACAACTCAGTGCCACGTTGTATCAATGAAACATTCAAAAAGTATAAAGAAAGAACATACCTGTCTTATAAACTGCTTGATTTCGCTTAACTTAAAATATGATCTGCATTAGGGCTGCACGATATTATCGTTTCAGCATCGTCATCGCGATGTGCGCATGCGCAATAGTCACATCGCAGGAGGTGCGATGCAGGGCAAAACATACATATTTTGTTTGTTTGATTCAAAAGAGAAAAAAAACTTGCACAATCTATATTTTCCTGATATGAAGTAATTAATTCTGATTTAAGGGTTATTAAAAAAAACTATTTACAAATCACACGTTTGTTGCTTCACGTTTTTGACAAGCAGTCTCTTGCGTGCGCATGGTGAAATTAAAGAGGAACGGGAGAAAAGCACCGAAATGGACGATTTGGTCGCAAAAAGAAACGCATCGTCAGTTATTTGGAAATATTTTAGCTACAGAAAGGATGATGTTGACCAAAAACAGGTACTTTGTCGGGAGTGCCGTGCAGTTGTTGCCAACTAATTTGTTTGATCATTTAAGTCGGCACCACAGAGCTCTGAATGACGAGTGCAAAGCCGGATCTGATTGCCGTCCAAAGTGAAAAACTATTTCAGATGCGTTTGCCAGTGTTACACCATATGAGAAGGGTTCCAAGCGGCAGAAAGATATCACGGATGCGATAACATTTCACCTTGTGAAAGACATGGTATCAATTAACATGGTTACCAACCCAGGTTTTACAAACACCTGACAAGCGTTATGTTATACCATCACGCACTGATTTTTCTCAAGTTGCCATCCCAGAGCTGTACGACAAGTGGAAACTGAGCTATCACAAGTTAAATATTATGCAGCAACAACCGACTTGTGGTCCAGCCGAACAACGGAGCCCTACATAATCTGACCATACACTTTATTGATGAGGACTTCCACTTGCAAACAGCATTTTCCCCGGAGGATCATACAAGCGATATGTTGCACTACGTCAATAAGAAATATAAAGATGATGCCACTCAGGAGCTGCTAGATGTGGCTTCTTGTTTGGACCCCCGATTCAATATGGACTTCATCAGTGCAGACAAGCCCAGAGTGAAGGCCAAAGTTGCATCAGAGATGATGGAATGCCAGAAGATTTTGGCAAGCTGCAGCACTGAGGTGGAGCACGAGATTGCTGAAACATCCCAGGCAAAAAAAGCCAAGAAGTCCTTGGGAAGTTTCTTTAAACTGAGCGGAGCTGCAGCAAAGGGTGATTCCTCTGTGACCCTTAAAGATGCTGTGGAAGCAGAATTAAGCAACTACCTGCTAACACCTTCTATAGACGAAGAGCAAGATCCACTTGCATGGTTGGAAAACACATAGAGTAAGCTTTCCACATCTCGCCAAGCTTGCCCGCAAATATCTTCCTATTCCCACTACAAGTTCCCCGTCAGGGCGGGTTTTAAGTACAAGTGGCAACATAATCACTTGCCAACGTTCAAGTCTCAAGCCTGCAATGGTGGATAGACTGGTATTCTTAGCCAAAAACCTCGAAGCTTGAATGAGCAAATTAATGCATACAGAAGCAAATTGGTATTTGAATATTTATATTTACTGTATGCAACAGTTGTGAGAAAGAAGCCAGCTTTATTTTTTATACAGTTGTTGAAAAGTTTATTTAATCTTTATTTGTTAGCTATGATGACCAACACTTGTTTTACTTTGTCACTGTTGCTAAAAAAAAAGTCTGCAAAACAAAATAATTATTCTGATATATGTTATTTATTATAAGTTAATTGTTAATTACTACAGCAAGAATAGCTGCTTTTTCATTTTTCAAATTTTGTGACAAAAGATGTTTACTACTTTTCTGTTTTCAAAAAAAGGTTTGTAATTGTTGAATAAAATGTTAAATTACTTATAATTATCACATTAGGAAGTTAACATGAGTGACCAAATGTGTCCTCTTTAGTGTAGTGCTCTGTTTTAACCTGGAAGACATACATATATATATATATAGCCTCCCACTGTATCGCTTCTAGACACCAGACTGCACTTCATTCACAAATGAGCTCCCTTGTTTTAGGTCAAGAAGCAACATTCATTATTAATATGATAACATGTTAGCTCTTCGATTTGCCTGAATTGATAGTGAATAAAGTGAGTCAAACAGTGTATTAAACAATGCAAAATAAGGCAATAAGTAAAAAGTCATTTTTCAGGGTTTTATATTATATTTATTTTCCATGAAGATGCCTACAAAATCGCCCCAATTATTCTAGAATTATTCATTATTTAATTTTTGAGCAATTTAAGACATCTGATGAACATTCCCACCTATTGCCTCATCCATGAGGTTGCACCACTTCTATGTTGCTGCAGTGGACTCCCCTGATTCAGTCCCAACTCCACTGGGTGGCTTCCTTAGCTCCTAAAAACATATTTGATGTAATGGTATAATTCAACCTAAAGGAGCTACAAAAATACCACACATAAATCCATGTACAAATGCTCTGACTGCATATATTCATTTATTTAATATGGTTGGATTTCATTAGTCCTACGTGTTATTGTAAGGAAAATACAGATCAACACCTCCATTAGAAATTCAAATATTAAGTTGAGCATACTACAAAAACCACCAATGAGAATGTTCTAGGAAAATTTGGAAAAAGCAATCTTGAAACTTACACCCAACCAATCTGGGCAGCGGCCAGAAAGTAGATGGCTGTTGGCATTTCTGTGCGTTATAAGACGTGTAACGTCCTCATACGTCACTAAAGCAGTAATAAAGCCATCGATTCATTCTTTTCTGAGGTAAAAACTATTCAAAATGCTACAATTTGCTCAATACATGATTACGAATATAAAACTCAATCAAGCTAGCTCCCGAACAGCCAAAAACATTTACCATTTAACCGGAGTTTGTAGCTAAAGAGAACAATTTTGAGAGAACAAAACCCATTTGGGCTGTTGACTTTCATGAAAATTTCAATGTTGCTTCAACATACATCAAACTTTAAACATTAAATCTCAATCAAAATGATGGTTTGTCTGGGCCATCACGTCCCACTCTTTATTTTCTCATTCATGCATGTTTCTTTATTACTCTTAGGTGTATATAACGTGGATATATTTGCATACCGCGAAATAAATGATGTAGCAGAATCTCTAACAATAGACACTTTATACCGTGGTAACGATATCTACCATCATACCGCCCAGCCCTACTGTCGACGTGCATCTCTGGCATCTATTTATGGACTCGGTGAAGCACTACGCTATTTCATGACATCCATATGTTCAGATTGGTGTGTTTAGACATGTGCTTCAGACACCAGCTCACACAGTAGTGTTCCCATAGCGTCAATGCCAAAATAATATCTTATTTGTGTTACTGTTAGATTTCTATGGAAGATTTCCGACCTCTCAGATGTCGAATCCTTCCAGCAAATATCCATTTTGTCAAACAGTAAAACCTGTCAACAGCAAGTCTTGTCTGGTAACCAAAGCAAATTTGACCAGAGCAGAAAGCAGGAGACAAAGTGATGGTTTATTGAATAATCTTAGTATGTTTCAATGCTCAGACTTCATCTAATCAGTACAAATCCAACAAGTGTTATTTTGTTACGAAACCCCACAATCATAAGATAGAAAGGAAATAAGTAATATAAAAACATAAAATGACATAATAAATCAAATGACAACTACATGAATGACTAATGATTATAAAAATTACATTTGTTTGCATGTTTGCAGATGGTTGCTCTCTTGAAGTAACACACACCCACACGTCGCCGATGAGAATCCCTAAATGCATCACATTTCAATTACCGTGAATGGTGATTGCATATTTATTTGTTTTTATTTTGTATAGACATCCAATTCTTGGTGTAAGTGTATAATACTTTGTATTATTTCCATCCAGATGACCATTTTCACTAAAATCCTTACAGTTACTGTAGCAATGATTTTGTTTATGGAGTTATGTTGTGATGTGGATCCAAATAGCCCAGTTAAAAAGTATATATATATATATATATATTTCCCACGGATGTTCTCTCAGATTGCCACGCTGTTGGGGATTCTGTCTGGAGACAGATACCAATAGGGCAATTTCAGTTTTTCATTTCGGCTCTTGATGATGTTGGTCACTTCAACTAATTTCTCGCGGAAAGTCTTAGTGGCTTCCAAGGCTGGTTGGTCAGTGAAGTAGTTATCTGGATACACACCTAAAAACAGCTGGGGAGAAGATTTGGACAAAATACTGTTTTCTTTGTTTTGTGTTGCAAGTATATTCAAACTAGTTATGAATAATCGGTCATCAAACCTCTTCGTCCTGGAACTGACTTAGGGCCCAAACTGCTCCTAGATGCCAACTGGCACGTCCACGGTCCGGCAGACTCTCCATGATATACTTCATATCCACCTGGCCCTTCTGTGTGGGAGGAGGCTTCCTCATGGTGGAAGGGCTGTTTGGGACCCAGGCAAACCAGTCGTACTGGAACACAGGCAGGCACACAGATATCAGCCTATAGATGCTAACCCAGGCATAGTTTAGATTCATCCAGAAAAGTCTTTGTAATCCCACCTGTCCGAAGTTGACAGCAGCATGGTGTGCTGAAGCTGTGAAAATCACAACAGTCAGGTACTCGACCAACTGCTCCCGAGTTTTCAGGGAATCTGGAAACTCTGTGAACATTGGTAACATTTTGAACTTGATATGCAATGAAATGTGACTTTGTACGCCATGCAAACACAATGCATATGCAATCATAAGAACATGCACACTTATAGTAAATTGATCCTGTACTCACCACAATTCTGGGGACAGTACTTCATACCGGAGGAGCAGACATCTTGAACAAATGCCTGGATCTCCTCGTCCTCCTGAACGGACTCATCACTGCCATAGTAGATCCTGACCACATCAGAAACGAAACTGGAGGAAGATCAGCAAATTCAAAAGTAAATCCTGGCGTCAAATGCTTTACTAATGACTTCATTGTCATTAAATCTCACCAGTAGCATTTGAACATCTGTACATTTTTGTGTATTTTATCAGTTACCTTTTCACTGCCTCCCAGACCATCATGCCATCATCTCTGTAGTAGTAGTCGGGCAGGTCGTCCTTGTTGTCCGCTCCTCGAGCTTTCACGGACTCAGGGAAGCACAGGGACTTGTAGGTTAAAGTCTTCATGGCCTTAAGAATCACTTCGACAACTGCAATTCCACCGGTGCCGTTAGCCTTTGAGGTAGGACACTAGTGATTATTTTTCTGTCTCAGATTACATCTTGTAAATGCTTGTTTAAAGAAGTGCAGTGAATTTGAAGCCAGAGCCTACAGCTAGTAGGGGTGTGGGGAAGAAAATCGATGCAGCATAACATTATATTCAAGTCTAATGGGGTTTTGGTTTTGGGCTGTTGTAGCACCTCTACATATTAATATTTAATTTACGTCAGTACCATGTGAAAAGTGAAAGGAATTATTAAGCATGTCAAATTTTTTATCTCTTAAAACTTATGTTAACTCCATCTCCCATAATGCTGTACTGGACTCGTTTGTGATTTCCTGGTTTCTTCATGTCTGGTCAGTGCATTTGATGCACAAGGAGGTAGGAGGTATTGATCAGGAGGTTTTGTTCTCTTTGGGACTGGTTTCAACTGTCCACCATGGTCCTGCAGCAAAACCCCACCCAGACCGCAGTTGCTGGCATCTGTACTGATGACTGTGGGCTTCGTAACATCATAGAATGCAAGTACGGGAGCTTCTGTGACGACTAGGCGTTTTACATTTACAATATGGGTTAACTCACCCAGGAAGTTTATTACATCGCTGCAGCCAAAAGACCCCTTTTCCAGCATTTGTGGCACTCAGCACTTTTCACTAGACATATTTCCCCTTTTCAATGATTCTTCCCACATCTTTTACATTTTAGCTAAATGATTTGCATGGTTTTATATGTTGCTAAATCACCTATATGTATCACAAATATTTGTAGACCTGGATACATTTGCTTTGATGTAACAACCATTACATCTGTTATGCTAAAAGTTGACTTTGACAAGCCAAAAACCGTTTTTAAAGTAAATGGGTGCCTTCCATTCCCCCCATGTGTTTCTCCTTATCACAGTGTGGCAGAAATGATGGGTGGTTCCAAAATACATGGTCACATGACAGTAAAAGTGTACAGTTGTGACAGGATGGATTTTACCAATACTGAATTCGAGATTCCTATCCTGTAATAAAATAACAAAACTCACTAATCTGAAGATAGGATCTACGAGAAAAAGCACAGAACAACAGCTGGCCCAATCTCATCTCATCCCCCCCATGCTGAGTTCCTGACTCCTCACACCCTCTCCTTCCCCTCAGGTCGCAGTCAGTCATGCAAATTTCACAAATCTATTGTTTCTATGTGTGGTCAATGTAAATACTTCAGGTGCGACTGGTTAGGTGGTTTCACTCTCGCATCAACAGAACAGGCAAGAATAAACTAAACAAAACCTGTTCTTCTGATGTGGGAGATGCCCCAATAAAGATCTTTGATAACCATTTGTTTTCATCCCCAAAACTTGGTGTGTGACCTTTTGGGTTACGAGACCCTAACAAACCAAAAGGTCTTTGATGCTTTTACAACTGATTTGAAGATTTCTCTGTTCAGGTCTGGGTATTTACGCGAAGTGACAAAACACTACTTTCTACGATTACTACGATTCGCTACGATTCTGTAGCCAGAAAGCCAGTAGTATGGAGTGTGTCCACACACTCTATACTATGTATTTTCCTGAAGTCAGGTATGCATCCTTTACTCTTAGAGTTATCTTTGAGAATTTGATGTCTTGTATTGATTTGATATCTTTGAATTGACTGTGTAATTGGCATAATACATGTTTACCTGACTGATAATAAATTGTTACATTTGATTTATTCTGATCTCTTCTGAAATCATTTTTCAAGTAGATTAATGTATAGTGGTATTTCCGCAAATCTGCGTTCAGGACGGATCATACTGAAGCACCAATGGAAGAACCATGGGGAACACCATTAGGGGCTTCTGATTTCTGACTGTCACTGGCTTAACCAGGTGTAGCTCTCGTGGTTATAGGGACAAATACACAGGGTGTAGCTCACTTAAAGGTATTATACCCACTCTGCATCCTCCGAGTAAGTTCAGAACTGACGAGTTGCGCCAAAATGGCGGATCAGCAGCCAAGCGCTCACTCATCGTCTCAGGTAAGTGATTTTTTTTCTTTTTCAAATTCGGACATGTTTAAGGGTTAGTTATCACTAATAACAGAGAGGATTTTGTCTAAGTAATATTAATGTCAGAGTAATTTGACTTACAGGGACCGCTGATGACGCACTTACTAGAATGCCTCAGGTCACGAGTAAGTGCCGTTTTAGATGGCCATCAGCTGGACTTGGACTATTTTCAGTATGTTATCAATCAAGAAGTGTTTATTTTGTCGTCAGCCTCCACTATCTTTGATGTGCCAAATTATATTTTGGAGACCCTCATGGATCTACAACAAAAAAAATCATGCAGCTCTTTCCCAAGAGGTGGGCCCAGTTCTTAAGAGGGAATGTGGTGGTGGACGAGGTCAACCGAAGTTTTTTGTTTCCGAGGAAATGCTGTCCCGGCTCATTGAGATGTCTTTACCAGTTTCTTGTATTGCGAACATTTTAGGAGTAAGCCATTCAACAATCTTCCGCCGAATGCGTGACTTGGGTTTATCTGTAAAAACTACGTATAGCACCATATCTGACAATGAATTGGATAATGCCATTTCGGCCATCAAAAGAAGACTACCAAATGCTGGATATAGGATGATAAAAGGCTGCCTGCAAGCAGACGGACATAGAGTTCAATGGAACCGCATAAAAGAATCCATGCACAGAGTGGATGCCCCTGGAATTTTGGAAAGGATGACACAGCTGGGGTGTATTGTCAGGAGGTCATATTTTGTTAAAAGTCCATTGTCCTTAGTCCACATTGACACGAATCACAAGCTTATAAGGTATTGTCTTATTGCATAACATTACACTATCATAGGTAATATATTACGTTTAACATTGTTTTACTTTGAAGGTACAACATCATCATATTCGGTGGGATAGATGGGTTCTCACGAAAAGTAAACAGCTTTTTATCTAGCTCTATCCATCTCTATCTGTCTGTCTGTCTGTCTATCCTCAGTCTGATTCTATCTATCTATCTATGTTTAAATGATTCAATGCAGGGGTTCTCAAACCTCTCCATGCAGTACCCCCTGCCCTGCACATTTTGTATGTCTCCCTAATCAGACACACCCAATTTAGTTCTTGCAGTCTCTACTAACGAGCTGATGAGTGGAATCAGGTGTGTTAGATAAGGGAGACATACAAAAGGTGCAGGGCAGGGGGGCTTCCAGGACAGGTTTGGGAACCACTGATTTAATGTATTCCATTTATTCTTTTTTTGGTATAGATCATGTACTTGGAACCAGCAACAAACAACCGTTCAAGCACCGCCTTATCATTCTTTCTCCAGTCTGTGCAAAATCATGGCTGGCCTTCAAAGTAGGAGAAAATTGTTTTTCTGCTCCTCACTTCCTTGCATTTAGTTAAAACCCTCATCCGTCCCTCAGGTCATTTTGACCCAAAACTGATTTTCAAAAAAATTCTAAAAATCGTGTGTTGATCGTACCGGTCCAAGATTTATTTACTTTTGTCACACTTGCACCGGGAATACACACACACACACACAAAACTGAGTGGATTCAAGGAGTTTAAATGGGTGCAATAAAAAAGGTAACAAAAGTGTCCCTCGCGGGTCATTTTGACCCACATAGGAATGAATGGAATTTACAAGAAAACTGCGTTTTTTCATATTTATATTTTAAATATATTTATATTTTTAAAAAAATTATATTTCATATTTATGAAATTGTATGGATATACATATGTTTACATTATAATTCAGTTAGAATTGTTTTTGTTTCAATATATATTTGAATCCATAAACAACCAAATTGAAGCCTCAAGATTATCTAATTTCTCCTTATGGACTGTCATGTTTAACTTGTTTTGCTCAGTTTAAAATCTCCATAGGATCCTATAGGCCCCTCTAGTGGCTGTAACCATAAAAAGCAATTTATGTCATTTTTCCCCACCAGATGGCATCAGAGACACAGTGACTCAATTCCAAGGCCAGCTGTTGGTTTTTGATAAAACAGGACTGAAATTGTCTTTATTTGTTTTTTGGCGAAATAATGTACGAAAAATGCTTATTTGCTTATATTTTAATAAAAATATCCAGAATAAAAGGTAAATATAATAAAAATCAGCAAAAAATATTTAGAAAAAAAATTATGAAAATAATCAATATAAGATTTCTGGACCAAAAAAAAAAAAAAA
>NW_015624228.1:135450-138674 GCF_001515625.1 Sinocyclocheilus rhinocerous | reverse complement strand
AAAAGTCATTTTTAGCCCTCGAGTCATTTTGACCCTGGAAGGACACTTCTGTTATTAGTTCGGGAGGGACAGATGAGTAAACATGTTAATTTGTATTTTCTTAACATTATGGCAGTCAAGCAGATTTAACCTCTCCCTCCTCCTCTCCATTTTAGAGTCCGGGGTGATGAAGGTGTGGAAAATGTGGCAATTGCAGAAACCATGTTTCGTGTGAAAGGGACCGGAAGAGGAAGCTACATTGCCGGGAAAAGCATACATAATCAGAGGTAATAAACAAGTTAGGATGTCACACTATCATTTAATTTATCATTTTTAATCGATACATTTTGTATTCTCTAGAATTGAACGCCTGTGGCGAGACGTCTGGCTCAGCGTAACTCAGCTGTATTACGAAATACTTCACAGCCTTGAGGAAGATGGCTTGTTGGACTTGTCAGATTCCCTTCATCTGTTTTGTGCACATTATGTGTTCCTCCCACGTCTGAAGCATGACCTCCACACATTTTCTGAAGGCTGGGACAATCATCCGTTACAGTCTGAAAATGTGCTCACCCCTAACCAGCTGTGGATAACTCATCTGGTGACGATGAAGAGAATTCTCAGGTTTGTTTTTTTCTTGATTTTTTATGCCTTTAGTCATACTGTCAAATTGTGCTTTTGCATGATGCAGGAAGTAATTTGTTTTCATTTAAGAATTTGGAACTGTTTGGAACAGACTGGGAGACGTTTGATAGTGTGACAGATGATGATGTTGGAGTTCATGTTCCAGAAATTGAGTGCCCACTCGCTCCTGCTCTGATGGAAACCGTAAAATCCATCTTTAATCCTCTTGCAACATCTGACTGTTACGGCAGAGATATTTATATATCTTTGGTTCAATATTTTCAACGTCTTTAAAATACACGAACACCTGTGTGAGACAATTGTAAACCATTTATTTTACAAATTGTATACATATTTTGAAAAACACAAAGCAGCACAATGAATGAATTGTATGAAAAGTAATTTGTAAATAAATTCAGAACAGTTAATGATTTTGTATTGCTTCTTTAACATGAAAATTCTTTGAACAAATATAGTCAAAGATACAGTTTTACTTGTGCAAATAAACAGTGACTCAAAGAGAAGCTGAAAGTTGCTGTTTCAACATGCTTTCCCCATCAAATACATTTAAACATTATCAAATGACTCCCCATATTTCATAGCTATTCCCATTATGTTTTTAATTCTAAACAATCCTACATACCGGAGCACTTGTGCAGCAACCATCCTCCGCAGATTTTTGCCAGTTTTGGATATGCATTAACAAGCACCTCTGCTAGCTTAATTATCAAAGGCAGAGAAAAACAGAGTAAGGAAATTCACCCAACACAAAAACAAGAAAAATAACATTATCGATCTTACCTCTGAGTGAGTCATAAAAACAAGCGTTGTGTCTGTAAACTGTCATAGTCGTACATTTTGGAGTTGTACTCTAACAAACACACAAAATCTCATATCTGTAAACTGTCGTGGCCGTAGATTTTGGAATCCAACTCCGACAAAAAACAGAATTACATACAATACTTTTAAATTACATACGAGTAAATTAAAATGACACGCAAATGCTTTGAGTTGCGTACGATTATTTTTGACAGTGATTTTATGCCATATAAATTCAGTTAAATCATCAAACATTTGTATGACTTGACAGTGACTTGCTTGACCCAAGCTACGACTTGACTTGACTTGCTTGATTCTCACGGATAGTAATGCCTGTGACAATGATGACGTATTTTTGACAGTCCTTTCGCACACCGCACTTCGTGTCGCAATTCGCATGTCGTGCGTGTAACAGAGCTGTTGTGAAAACAAGCGTTGTGTCTGTAAACTGTCATAGTCGTACATTTTGGAGTTGTACTCTAACAAACACACACAATCTCATATCTGTAAACTGTCGTGGCCGTAGATTTTGGAATCCAACTCTGACAAAAAACAGAATTACATACAATACTTTTAAATTACACACGGGTAAATTAAAATGACACGCAAATGCTTTGAGTTGCGTACGATTATTTTTGACAGTGATTTTATGCCATATAAATTCAGTTAAATCATCAAACATTTGTATGACTTGACAGTGACTTGCTTGACCCAAGCTACGACTTGACTTGACTTGCTTGATTCTCACAAAAATTGACTTGGACTTGCTTGAGACTTGAAGCTTAAGACTTGTGACTTGCACATGCGTGACTTACTCCCAACCTCTGCAATTTACGTAATCAGATTTTTTTTTCCAAGTAACAAGTTACGCATTACTTTTAAATTTACAACAAAATATCCGAGTTACTTTTTCAAATAAGTAACGCAAGTTACTTTGTTTTCCATTTATTGATTGAGACCCTCTTGTCTCAATGTTTAGAGAAATTGCGAGTAAGTGAAAGTTGTGTGCGCTGTGTAAACATGATAGTTACTGTAGTTCTAGACTAAATGTGAACATAAATTTACTCATCTCACTTGCTCAAAAACAGATTCAGTAATCCTAGAAATTAATAAAAACAATGAAATGCAAACTCGGAATATTCTGCAAACCTACAATAATTAAATCTGTTAAATAACGCAAATATATATTATGTATTTAATCTCACTGCTCACCTTTGATGGTCCAATTCACCCATACGAATAGGCAAAAATGACTTTAGTTAAACATCATATATATATATATATATATATATATATAATTTATTGCTGAAATAAGAGTGTTATTTATTAATAAATTTTTTATTAGCAAGCCCAGCCCAGGTGAGAAAAAGTAGTGCAAAAGTAATATAACACATTAGTTTCCATAAAAAGTAACTAACTAATTAGTTAATTTTTGGGGAGTAGTGCAATATTGTAATGCATTACTTTTAAAAGTAACTTTCCTCAACACTGCTGATGTTGTGCTCGCTGTGTGAAGACTTTTGAAAAAGTGACCTAAGTATTGAGAAATGTGTCCTAGCGATTGTAAAAAAAAAAAAAAACTGTAATAAAATGGTACTGAATACATAAAGGATATTTGTGTTAATTAACATATTTAATTATTGCATGTTTGCGTCAAGTTTGTTTTTCTGTATTTTTATTCATTTTGAGGAATACCGAATCTGTTTTTGTGTGAGTGAGATGAGTACATGCATGTTGACATTTAGTCTAAAACTACAGTAACAACAAGTCTCATGTTCATGTAACAAGTTGAGACAAACTGG
>NW_015624228.1:119576-135141 GCF_001515625.1 Sinocyclocheilus rhinocerous | reverse complement strand
CGGATAGTAATGCCTGTGACAATGATGACGTATTTTTGACAGTCCTTTCGCACACCGCACTTCGTGTCGCAATTCGCATGTCGTGCGTGTAACAGAGCTGTTGTGAAAACAAGCGTTGTGTCTGTAAACTGTCATAGTCGTACATTTTGGAGTTGTACTCTAACAAACACACACAATCTCATATCTGTAAACTGTCGTGGCCGTAGATTTTGGAATCCAACTCTGACAAAAAACAGAATTACATACAATACTTTTAAATTACACACGGGTAAATTAAAATGACACGCAAATGCTTTGAGTTGCGTACGATTATTTTTGACAGTGATTTTATGCCATATAAATTCAGTTAAATCATCAAACATTTGTATGACTTGACAGTGACTTGCTTGACCCAAGCTACGACTTGACTTGACTTGCTTGATTCTCACAAAAATTGACTTGGACTTGCTTGAGACTTGAAGCTTAAGACTTGTGACTTGCACATGCGTGACTTACTCCCAACCTCTGCAATTTACGTAATCAGATTTTTTTTTCCAAGTAACAAGTTACGCATTACTTTTAAATTTACAACAAAATATCCGAGTTACTTTTTCAAATAAGTAACGCAAGTTACTTTGTTTTCCATTTATTGATTGAGACCCTCTTGTCTCAATGTTTAGAGAAATTGCGAGTAAGTGAAAGTTGTGTGCGCTGTGTAAACATGATAGTTACTGTAGTTCTAGACTAAATGTGAACATAAATTTACTCATCTCACTTGCTCAAAAACAGATTCAGTAATCCTAGAAATTAATAAAAACAATGAAATGCAAACTCGGAATATTCTGCAAACCTACAATAATTAAATCTGTTAAATAACGCAAATATATATTATGTATTTAATCTCACTGCTCACCTTTGATGGTCCAATTCACCCATACGAATAGGCAAAAATGACTTTAGTTAAACATCATATATATATATATATATATATATATATAATTTATTGCTGAAATAAGAGTGTTATTTATTAATAAATTTTTTATTAGCAAGCCCAGCCCAGGTGAGAAAAAGTAGTGCAAAAGTAATATAACACATTAGTTTCCATAAAAAGTAACTAACTAATTAGTTAATTTTTGGGGAGTAGTGCAATATTGTAATGCATTACTTTTAAAAGTAACTTTCCTCAACACTGCTGATGTTGTGCTCGCTGTGTGAAGACTTTTGAAAAAGTGACCTAAGTATTGAGAAATCGGGCCAATAAGTGGGACCCCAGTTTTCTGCACGCCGGTGGTGCTAGCCAACCACGAACGCCACGGATCCCCTTCTTTTGTGAACCCAGCAGGCTTAAAAAACACAGAGTATCAGTCTCTTTCACACTTAATTATCAGACAACAGAGAGTGCTCACCTTTCCCCTTCCCCCCCCCCTTTTAAAAGTATACAAGAATTGTTCATTGTCCACAGGTGTGCTCGAAGACATCACTCCTTCCGTATTTGTCTGTAGCAGTGACGTCACGCACCATCAATCGAATCATAATCATTACACTATACTGATGCCAGATGTCCCACCCTGTCAGACACTTTTTCTTTTGAACAAAATAACCCGATCAACACCTCCAAAAAAAGCACCCTTTTCTTTGTCTGAAATGTTAGTAAATTTACATTAACTTTTTTTGTTATTACATTATTCAAAAATAGATAAATACATTTAAAAAACAGTGGGGGAAAAAAATATCGTAGACCTCTAAAATAGAGAATAATTATTTTAAGACTGATTTGTGTATTCAAATATAAAAATAAAATAAAACACTTTTTTCTGTCTAAATGTAGGTTAACTATACTTTTGCATTGTTTCATTTTTTATGTAAAAAAATATAAACTGCAAAAAAAAATAATTATCTTATTGAAGCAGGAAAAGATATGTCTGCTTATTACTTTAAATCACAGAACAAAAAATAAATATTTAGACTTATTATCTAAGAATTATATACTTTTTGTTAAGTGGTTTGAAGACAGAGCACAATATTTGACTGACTGAAAAGTCTGACTTAGATTGTCCTCCTCCTCCCCCTCCTTCAGCAACTCTAACAGCTGATGACTTTGCCACTTTCTTCATTAATAAAATTAAAACCATCAGTACACAATGTTCCACACCACAATCTGGCAAGCACATCTTACCAGCAAACATAAACTCATTCACATCCTTCACTCTCTGAGGCAGAAGTCTCCAAACTAATCCTTTCTAATCATCCTACTACTTGTCCGCTTGAACCTATTCCATCCCTACAAAACCACCACTGGCTCTGCACCCCTTTACCTAAATTCATTACTTCAGATTTATGTGCCCTCTAGAAGCTTGCGTTCTGCAAGTGAACGTCGTATTATTGTGCCATCCCAAAGAAGCACAAAATCACTTTCACTGACTTTTAAATTAAATGTTCCCTCCTGATGGAATGACCTGCCCAAATCAATCCGAGCAGCTGAGTCCTTACCCATCTTCAAGAATCGACTAAAAACACATCTCTTCCATCTTTATTTTTTTACCCTCTAACTCTAGCACTCTCTATTATAATTCTATCTAAAAAAAAAATAAGAAATGAACACTAGCTTTTCTAATCTTTTTGTATTCTATTTGTTTTCATTTATTGTACAATTATCAAAAGCAAAAAAAGGCCTCTAACACTAGCTTGCTTTATTCTTTTTCTATTCTGTTTTTTTCTTTTTATTTATTATATAATTTGCTACGTGTACTGCGTTAAGCTAACTGAGACTTGTTATAGCACTTACATATCATTTTTCTTTTGCTGATTTTGATTGCTTCCATTATCCTCATTTGTAAGTCGGTTTGGATAAAAGCGTCTGCTAAATGACAATGTAAATGTAAATGTAATGTGTACAGATAGACTTGTGCGCATTTGTGAGTATCAAAAGAATCCACAAATACAAAAGAGCGTATTCATTAGTGTTGGGTCATTCTTGAACGATTCGTTCATTTTGAACGAATCTTTAATGTGACTCGGGAAGAGCGAGTCGTCTCGGGGAGTGATTCATTCAGTCGCGCATTCGCATCATCCTATAGGTTCTGTACTGGAATTAGTCAAAGTAGTTCACCTGTTTTGAGTCTTCGGGTTTTTTGAGTCATTCGTTCATCACGTGACAGCCCCATAAGTTTAACCAATGCAGTCTGAGCCGGAAAGAGAATTGATTAGTTCATCTCTCGAGTCTTCGGGTTTTTCGAGTCGTTCGTTCATCACGTGACAGCCCCATAAGCTTACCCTATGCAGTCTGAGCCGGAAAGAGAATTGATTAGTTCATCTCTCGAGTCTTCGGGTTTGAGTCGTTCGTTCATCACGTGACAGACCCATAAGCTTAACCTATGCAGTCTGAGCCGGAAAGAGAATTGATTAGTTCATCTCGAGTCTTCGGGTTTTTCCGCTCAACGTTACGACAATTTTGTAGTAAATCAGCTCAACAGGGAAATATTTATGACTAATTATAACTGGTTATGATTAATAATAAATATTTAGATTATATCTTCGAATTAACTGTAGCAGAATCAATATTACCATTACTTGATCTGTCCGTCCACCGAGCAGACAATATAATCATTTATCAATTCAAGGAACGATTATTTTCCTGGCCAAGGAAGAATAACTGTCCTTCTTTATGCAGTGCTAGCAGTAATTTAGCAAAATGTAGCAAGGGTTCACACATTCATTGACTTCGAATTGTGAGCAGCAAACAGAGACAGTCAGTTGTGAATATAAGGGATTTAATAAATGAAACTATATCTAACATATAACTAAGCAACACACATATACATACAGAATGAAACAAAGTAAGGAAAAGAGAGAGGAAAGAAAGTAAAATAATGGCAGTATTTCACATCAATTTTAGACAACCTTTGAGAATCATCAGAGAATCAAAAAATCACCTTAAAAGGGTCTGAAACTTAAACACGCATCTAAATAATTGTAAACGGTTACTTGCATTGGCTTCGAATGCTGAACAAGAGTCCTGATGCGGTAGACAACGGAGGTCTTTGATGATTTCGTTAGGAGTGAGCTGGAAGTTTACTTCTGGTTCTTCTAAAGACAGGAAAAGTCCACAGCGAATCGAAGTTACTTGAAGATAAAAACTGCCAGAAAATAAAAACTCAAGAGGAAAAATCTTGAGAGTCTTGGAAAAGTGTCGTCTCAAACGAAGAGGGTTTCTGAGCAAAGATTTTGTAAACGGTTACTTGCATTGGCTTCGATTGCTGAACAAGAGTCCTGATGCGGTAGACAACGGAGGTCTTTGATGAGTTCGTTAGGAGTGAGCTGGAAGTTTACTTCTGGTTCTTTGAAGACAGGAAAAGTCCACAGCGACTCGAAGACAAACTCAAGAAGAAAAGACTTGAGAGTCTTGGAAAGTGTTGTCTCAAAAGAAGAGGGTTTTCTGAGCAAAAATCATTTCGGGCTAATAACCTTTGAGGGTTCCTATATACTCCCGGCTTTGGGTGGCTAGCCAATACCAGGCGTGAATTTTTGAGCGGGAGAAGTTTCCTTTGTCTCGCTTATGTCAAAAGCTAAAAGGGTCTCTTAAGCCATAAAACCCCAAAGACCATCCATGATTTTAAGCAGACGCTACAATAATAATTATAAAAATGATGATAATAATAATAATAATTAGCATTATAGTTTTGTATTGTTTGTAGTGTGATCAACGTTTGCATAAGTAGTAGACGTGTTAGGGAAGTAACACGTAACATTTTAATTATATTTTGCTAAAATGAACGAAATGACTCGAAAAAAGATTCGTTAATTTTGCTGAACGAGACTCAAAGGTCCGAGTCGGTAAAATGATCCGAACTTCCCATCACTAGTATTCATGGACATTCTTAAGGCAGATCACTAATGCAAAGGACTTGCGATTTACTGTGGATTGCCGTTTGTGCACAAGTGTGGATCTAGGGCATAGTGTCTGCCTGATGAGGGAGTATGTGGCAGGTAAGGGGGTTGTGGACTGTGGGCCATGGTAGCAGGCGAATGAGTGTCGGCCAGCTGGCTGTGATGCAAATATGGATGCTGCGTGGGAAATGGCATGTTATACGGGGGATATTGGGGTGGCATGGCCGGCCCATGTTGTGCATTTGTTATGGCTGGGATCATCATACCAAACATTTTTGCCTCATGTTCATTCAGGGCTGCTAGCATTTAAATAGCAAATTGCCACTCTTTTGAGATACTATCAGACAGGGCCTTTGCAAAGCATTCAACTGTGGCTTCCGTGATCCTAAAACAAAGGCCAAGTTGGCCGGCCCATGTTGTGCATTTGTTATGGCTGGGATCATCATACCAAACATTTTTCCTTGTGTTCATTCTGGACTGCTTGCATTTGCATAGCAAATTGCCACTCTTTTGAGATACTATCAGGCAGGGCCTTTGCAAAGCATTCAACTGTGGCTTCCGTGATCCTAAAACAAAGGCCAAGTTGAAGTATTGTTAGTTTTAAATAGTTGACTGCCAATCCCAAACTATAATATTGAAAATGACCAAAAATTACTTGCTCAGACACGTTGCCTCTCAGACTCGTTTGTTTGCTTCTAGCACGGCATAATTTCAAGTGACGCATTTGCGAGTGACATACTTCCTGTTGGGAGGGGTTAAGCGCTGATGAGGCAAGCACGGCTGCCATCTCAGTATCTGCCTCGGACTGAAACTCAACCCCCGTGGGGGCTGGTTCTGCCAAGGCATCCGCATCAGATGGGAGAGACCCCCCCCACATGATTATAAAGCGCTTTGGGTGTACAACAATACACAATAAAGCACTATATAAATGCATCATTCATTAATTTATTCATTCATTCAAAGAGGACATGCACCATCCACGAGCACGGATTCAGCATGGGTGCGGCCCAAACACTGAACACAGCGAACGTGTTCGTCAGAAGGCGAAATGTAAAACCCGCAACCAGAAGGACACGGATGAAAGGGCATGATGTAAACCACACAATTTCAACCGTAAATTTGCTCTTTTAGAGGAAATAGCTCTCAAAGATGGCCGCTGAAGCACCCAGGGGTACTCTCACAACACTTAGCTGTGCGTAGAGGGGGAGAGACCACTCTCTGTGCCGTAGATCCAACGACGAAAAGATAGAGAGGTGAATGAGTGCTGCGATTCTCACGAAGAGACGCTGCATCGGCTCCGAAGAATAGAACAAATGAGCTAATGCCACGCTGGCCTATTTATACCCGGATATCCGGGGCGTGGCCAGCTATGCAAGTCTTGCTCACCAATTGTCAATGGCCTTTTCTCAATGATGTCAGAGGTGTCTGGGCTCCCAAGTGCGACCCCTAGTGTCAGACTTCGACACAACGTCGAAGTGACCGACAGAAAAGGAACTACGTTTTGATCTTAATGGTAAACAAATATTGATACCATTTGTTCTGTGATTTCAGAAGCGTCAGGAGAAAAACCCTCTATGACAGGGGAAGTTCAAAGATTTTAAAATTTCTAAAGGGAGCTGCTGACAGAAGGATAAGAGACAGGTGATCTGAGAAAGTGCATTAAACTTCATATGCATTTTTCACAATATATTTAACCTATATCACCATGCATCTGTAATTTTCTTTTGTAAAATATGTAGCCTATATATTTAAAAAAAAAAAATTTTTTAAAGGGCTTTGACGTCCAAACATAAGTGACACTGTAGTTCATTTGCAAAAACAGATTTTTATACATTTTCAGAAATCATGTTTTTTTTTTTTTGTGCATTTCAAGTAATATCAATTAAACTGCAGTTGGGTTGTTTTAAGTAATAACTAAAAAAGATACAGGTAACTTACAAAATTAAAGTGCTGTTTTTTTTTAAATAAATTTAAAGTTTGTTTTTTTGCAAAAGCAGGTAACTCCAAGAGTCATTTTTTGGCAAACTTTTGGTTCATCATGTTCGTCTAAATTATCCATCCTCGATTTAGTCAGCTTTGACGAAACTCCTCTCATCTAGTTTTTTCGAAGCGACTAGCAGCCTTGTCACCTGACCTGAATACTGGGCGCTGATTCGCTAAAAAGGACTTGTCGGGTTTTGTTTACGAACAACAAGGGCGCTTGTCGGTTTCTGCTGTAAAACATGAACTCGTGATGCCTTACAGTGGACTTGCCTTGCCTTGCCTTGGACAATAATGGCTTTTATGACAAAACATGTTTAGGGTTCAGAACGTGCTATATGTGGAGAATAAAACACAACAGTCAGTTCATTTTTTTTAAACATGGCGTTTATCGTTTTTTGCAAATGGACTCTTCATATTTTAAAAAGTTATTTATTCTTGTGATCAAAGCTGAATTTTCAGCATCATTACTCTAGTCTTCAATGGCACATGATCCTTCAGGAATGATGCTGACAATTCAGCTTTGCGAAAATAACATTTTACAATATATTCAACATAGAAAACAGTTATTTTAAATTGTAATAATATTTCACAATATTACTGTTTTTATTCATGATCAAATAAATGCGGTCTTCTTGGTGCACATAAGAGACTTCTTTCAAAAACATGAAAAAACTGATGCCAAACTTTTATACAATGGTAAATTAGTTATAATGGCCTATGTTCCTCTCACTTAAATGATACTGTGGCATATGTAGTTTATTCCATAGAGACTGTGTCTGTTCCCAGAATAATAAGGACAAAATAATATGTTTACTAAGGGATCTAAAAAAAAATCTGATTGTGATTATACCAGATAAAAGCTAAGTATGCAAAAATAGGGGTAATGTAATACAGTAATTTTTTTCCTCTGGTGATTTGTATTGTATACCCATAATGCAATGCGCAATGACGTAGATTTCCATTCTCTATACCCAAGCTACATACTCTTACAACTCCTTTTAAATATCTCTCCATGCTTTCATACAGCTTCATAAATAGTTATATATATTTGTCCTTTATATTTGTAATAAGCTACGGTCATACTGCTAACATTACCTAAAAATTAGAAATTATACTGTTATTAATATGATCCTCATTTTGCAGGGACATTTATGCATTGTCTCATGGCCCTCTGTATGTTAGATGGTAAAAGATGATAAAGATGCTAACTGTCAAATGAAATCAGCCATCTAGAATAATATTATTTAATTATGTGATAGATGTGTTCAACCAACTGTCGAAGTTTGCCAAGGATTACCGAGGACTCAAAAAGAACCGAATGAGCCGTGGCGAAGTGTGCAGAGGATTACCGAAGATTCTGATGAGTGAGTTGACGAAACTGTGCAAGCCTGAGGCGCGTACTGGAAATATGCTTATTATGACTGTTATTCATTTATTTTATTAAAACCTGCAAAAACCTTTCTGTCGAGTGATGTAAATCAATTTTACAATAGTTTATTGTGCATGCAGTACCGCTGCACACCCTATATGCAGAGTACGCAGTTTGCGTAGGGCACCACCAGCCCAGTTGCTAAAAAAAAAAACCTTCGTTCTATATTAATATTAACATTATGATAGATAACGGAAGTGAGAGAAAAGTGTTAATTACGTTTGAAATATGGATATTTTTCTTACAAGAACACATGGATTCGCTACATGGGGCCTTTATTCATCCCCCGGAGCCGTCTGCAGCACGTTTTATTATGAATGCGCACGCTTTATTTGACGACTTGTGGACTGTTCAAGTGCAACGTCCTAAAATGCATTATATAAAAACAATGAGGCAATAATGATTGGTTAATTAATAATAATCGTATGGTTTCATTGAATACACTGTTAAAATACATAATGTAGCCTAATACAAAATAAACAATATTAAATGCCTGCAAACGGCGCCAAAGGCCTGTCAATTGCTGTTGTAACACTTACAATTTTGTTTAATGTTGACCAAACATTAAATTCAAATATCCACTTAATCTTTTATTTTTGGCCACCTTTTTGCGATAGAAATGCTACAGCCTCTATAATTTCTTCAACAAAAACATGTGGACATCACAACCCTTACAAAAATTAACCATGGCTTTATCGTAGTAAAACTGCTTAATTTTCTTTTGTGTGATTTCTGAATGCTTGAGACCATAAAATCAATCACACAACTGTATTAATAAAGACAACTGTCTAGCTACAATTGTAATTTGTAAATAATACAATTTAATTACAATTTATTTATTTACTTTTTTATATTTTATTTAAGTTCTATTTTGACCCCTATAGTAGGTGTTTTTTTTTTTACTTACATAATATTTTGGGGAGCGGGCACAATAATACAATTCTGCTTAGGGCACCCATTTGGCCAGCAGCGGCCCTGTGTGCATGCGTATTATATTTAAAATTGCTTAAGCGAAATAGAAATCTAGGAATAATGATCTTTAAAACACCTCAACACACAAAAACTGTGAGCTGAAACTGTGCAGAATATGGTGTCCGATTTAAACATTACTAAATTATTCAGCACAGTTATTAAACCTAAGGAGTACAAACCGAGCAATATTTTTTATTTACCCAATCATAATGCCCTCACCTATTACCAGTTCACCTGCTTATTGTGAAATGTTTCAAAACAGTTTAATTGGGAAATGTCCCAACATTTTTCTTCTGCTGAACGCAAAAAAAAAGATATTTTGAATAATGTCGGCAACCAAACAATTTCTGGTCCCTATTGACTTGCATTGTATTTTTGTCCATACTGTGGACAAATATTTTCTTCAAAATACTTTTTTTGTGTTCAGCAGAAGAAAGGAACTTACAGGTTTGTAATAACCTGAGGGTGAATAAATGATGACAGAATTTTCATTGTTATGTGAACTTTCCTTTTTAATGTGCAGTACTAAACTTTGAGCTCTCTTCATTCCCATTCCAAAATTTCAAGTTTGGTAAACTCTGTCCTACAAATTTGGATGACAAGAAGGTACATGACTAATAGGAGATTGGCTCAATACAAAAACCTTCCAAAGATGCATGTTTTCAGTGTAATGGGAAAGCGAAGTATATTTTTATTATATTTGTGAATTATATTGTAATTTTATATTTATTTATTATACATTTACAAACCCTCACACATGTATAGAGAAGCAATAAAATAAGTACTGATAACAGTTTCAGACTAACTACAAATTATTTTTAATAAAATTCATAGTAAGTGTCCAAAATATACTTGGTGTGAGTTGCTGTCTATATAGTGATTAATTGCTCATTTAGTGAACACAGACACAATATACACCTGCTGAACTTCACAGAAAGCTCTGCAGTTCTCCTCAAAATAAAAAACACATTTAAATTTTTCTTACTTATTTTACAGTACATCTGGAGCTTTAAAGGGGACCCATTATGCATTGTATTGTCTCAGGTGTGCCCAGAATGTGTTTAAAAAGCTTTGCCAAATTATAAAATATGTTTTTCTGAGTGAACACACTTAAAGCGCATGCACAGAAAGCCGGCTCTTTCATGTCAACTGTCAAATACACATGAAAAAATACTATAGTAATTTAAAGTAAATACTATAGTGTTTTTGAACCATATTATAGTAAAGTACTTGAATTAATGTGTTGTGGTAATTCTATAGTTGCTGTGGTAATGTAACAACTACAGTAATATAAACAAATTACTTAACCCAACACTGTACTAAGTGTTCTACAACTATACGGTATATTATACTACAATACACTACAGTTTACTATAGTAAAAACTTGAGTATACTACAGTATTTATTACAGTTTATCAGTTCACTATACAGTTTTCATTGTTATGTGAACTTTCCTTTTTAATGTGCAGTACTAAACTTTGAGCTCTCTTCATTCCCATTCCAAAATTTCAAGTTTGGTAAACTCTGTCCTACAAATTTGGATGACAAGAAGGTACATGACTAATAGGAGATTGGCTCAATACAAAAACCTTCCAAAGATGCATGTTTTCAGTGTAATGGGAAAGCGAAGTATATTTTTATTATATTTGTGAATTATATTGTAATTTTATATTTATTTATTATACATTTACAAACCCTCACACATGTATAGAGAAGCAATAAAATAAGTACTGATAACAGTTTCAGACTAACTACAAATTATTTTTAATAAAATTCATAGTAAGTGTCCAAAATATACTTGGTGTGAGTTGCTGTCTATATAGTGATTAATTGCTAATTTAGTAAACACAGACACAATATACACCTGCTGAACTTCACAGAAAGCTCTGCAGTTCTCCTCAAAATAAAAAACACATTTAAATTTTTCTTACTTATTTTACAGTACATCTGGAGCTTTAAAGGGGACCCATTATGCATTGTATTGTCTCAGGTGTGCCCAGAATGTGTTTAAAAAGCTTTGCCAAATTATAAAATATGTTTTTCTGAGTGAACACACTTAAAGCGCATGCACAGAAAGCCGGCTCTTTCATGTCAACTGTCAAATACACATGAAAAAATACTATAGTAATTTAAAGTAAATACTATAGTGTTTTTGAACCATATTATAGTAAAGTACTTGAATTAATGTGTTGTGGTAATTCTATAGTTGCTGTGGTAATGTAACAACTACAGTAATATAAACAAATTACTTAACCCAACACTGTACTAAGTGTTCTACAACTATACGGTATATTATACTACAATACACTACAGTTTACTATAGTAAAAACTTGAGTATACTACAGTATTTATTACAGTTTATCAGTTCACTATACAGTATGCTGTAGCATTAATTAACAAAGTGTTGTAAATACTATAATATATACAGAGTAATACACTTGACTATAGTATGGTTCAAAAACACTAGTATTTACTTTAAATTACTATAGTATTTTTTCATGTGGGTCATGTGAAAAACACACAAAGCACACATAAACACAGTTGGTTATGTCTCTGAATGTAAACAACTGGCAAAGAGATTGCATGTGTATAGTATATATCAATATAACAGATCTGTGAAACAGCATCTCTTACACATTACTAACACAAATCAAACAGACTTTTTTTTCTTTGGGTGGAAAGTATATAAATGAGGGACATTGTGACCTGCAGTGTAACGCATCACAAGTAACGCGTGTTACGTAATCAGATTACTTTTTCAAATAAGTTACTTTGTTTTCGCATTTATTCACTGATACACAAAGGGCCTTTACAGTTACTAAAAATATACAGTTTTAAAGGGTTTTTGTTGTTAAAAATCAAATAATCCAGCCCAGGTGACAAAAAGTACCACAAAAGTAACGTAATCCATAAAAAGTAACTAAGTAATCAAATGACTTGTTTTTTTTTAAAGAGTAATGCAATGTTGTCATGAATTACTTTTAAAAGTAACTTTCCCCAACACTTTCCAGCTGTATTACAAAGCAACGAAAGGACCTTTCAGAAATTTTTGCAATACTTTTGTGATTAAAGTATTACACAAATAAGCTAAAGTTGAAAAATGTCATGCATGTGACGGATACTAACCCAAGTTAGATACTAAAGAAATGCAATCTGTTGCTCGTTCCCATCGTGCTAGTAACTAAGTTACTTATTAAATACATTTCATTTTTATTAGTGCTGGGAAAAGATTAATCACTATTAATCGCATCCCAAAAAAATTGTTTACATAATATATGTGTGTTTACTGTGTATATTTATTATGTTTTTCTGAGTGAACACACTTAAAGCGCATGCACAGAAAGCCGGCTCTTTCATGTCAACTGTCAAATACACATGAAAAAATACTATAGTAATTTAAAGTAAATACTATAGTGTTTTTGAACCATATTATAGTAAAGTACTTGAATTAATGTGTTGTGGTAATTCTATAGTTGCTGTGGTAATGTAACAACTACAGTAATATAAACAAATTACTTAACCCAACACTGTACTAAGTGTTCTACAACTATACGGTATATTATACTACAATACACTACAGTTTACTATAGTAAAAACTTGAGTATACTACAGTATTTATTACAGTTTATCAGTTCACTATACAGTATGCTGTAGCATTAATTAACAAAGTGTTGTAAATACTATAATATATACAGAGTAATACACTTGACTATAGTATGGTTCAAAAACACTAGTATTTACTTTAAATTACTATAGTATTTTTTCATGTGGGTCATGTGAAAAACACACAAAGCACACATAAACACAGTTGGTTATGTCTCTGAATGTAAACAACTGGCAAAGAGATTGCATGTGTATAGTATATATCAATATAACAGATCTGTGAAACAGCATCTCTTACACATTACTAACACAAATCAAACAGACTTTTTTTTCTTTGGGTGGAAAGTATATAAATGAGGGACATTGTGACCTGCAGTGTAACGCATCACAAGTAACGCGTGTTACGTAATCAGATTACTTTTTCAAATAAGTTACTTTGTTTTCGCATTTATTCACTGATACACAAAGGGCCTTTACAGTTACTAAAAATATACAGTTTTAAAGGGTTTTTGTTGTTAAAAATCAAATAATCCAGCCCAGGTGACAAAAAGTACCACAAAAGTAACGTAATCCATAAAAAGTAACTAAGTAATCAAATGACTTGTTTTTTTTTAAAGAGTAATGCAATGTTGTCATGAATTACTTTTAAAAGTAACTTTCCCCAACACTTTCCAGCTGTATTACAAAGCAACGAAAGGACCTTTCAGAAATTTTTGCAATACTTTTGTGATTAAAGTATTACACAAATAAGCTAAAGTTGAAAAATGTCATGCATGTGACGGATACTAACCCAAGTTAGATACTAAAGAAATGCAATCTGTTGCTCGTTCCCATCGTGCTAGTAACTAAGTTACTTATTAAATACATTTCATTTTTATTAGTGCTGGGAAAAGATTAATCACTATTAATCGCATCCCAAAAAAATTGTTTACATAATATATGTGTGTTTACTGTGTATATTTATTATGTATATATAAATACACACACATACAGTATATATTTAGAAAATGTTTACATGTATTTACATGTACATATTTATATTCATATAAATTATATACAAATATATTTAATATATAAACATAATATATTTTTCTTAAATATATACATGCATGTGTTTGTATTTTATATATATATAATAAATATACACAGTACACGCACATATTATGTAAACAAAAACGTATTTTGGATGCGATTAATCACGATTCATAATTTTATTTGTAGTTCCTAATATTTTAACATGCACATGATTCGGTGACATGAATTTAACATATATATATATATATATATATTAACAAGAAATAAACTCTGTTCTCATAAATTTTATTATTTACATTATTTGTGTGTAATTTTCTGTGCACGTTTCTGATTTTAGAGATCAGCGTGTGAACGGGACTTTTATTTTGGTTTTGTGGTGTGACGTCATAGGGCTGCACCGGGCTCCTGCATCTGTTGTGATTCGGATGAAGAAAGGTTAGTGATTTTAAAGCATTTAAATGGTTTAAATAGATATGACTCATTCAGTCCATTTGGTTGTTTTAACAGCAACTGTAAAACGAATTAGTTGTTATTGAATGTAGCATTGTAATGCTTTCTCCGACATTAATAAAGTATATGTTGTACTTGTACAGCGCATCCATTCACAAGCAACAGAAAAGGTGAGTCTCATTTGGCTATCTTTACCGTGAACCAGTTGATCATAAACACTAATTAAGTCACTGGCGAGTAGTGATGATGGAGAAACGGCGAGTCAACTGAATCAATCGCTTCTTGAAATGACTCAGTGATTCGAATCGCTCGAATCACCGCACTCTGACGACACCCGGGGCCCTTTCTTCGTATTTTGGTTGCAATTAGGTAATGTTGTAGTTCAAAGTGAATGGTGAATAAGGAACATTATGTTTAATATCTCCTCTTAACATCTAGCAAAGTCATACTAGTTTGGAATAACGAAAAAATTGTTAAATTACAGCTGATTACAGCTTTTTAAAATTAAAAACACATTTAATGATAAACCGTATATTGCCGTAGTTGTGTGTTTTTTAGTCACGTTGAATCAATGAAAGCAGTTGAATCTTCTGTTTATTCAGCTGCAGCGATAGGCATTTCCTGGGTTTCTTCTGCGAGGCGTATTTGGAGTTTCAGCGCGAGAGCGCCCTCTGGCCTTTGGATGGAGATTTACTGCTGATCACAGAACCGTGCTTCACTGAAAGATACGCACGACAATCGCAGCTTCTGTCGAATCGACATCTCGATTCCATTTCGATTTATCGTGCAGCCCTAGTTAGAAGACCTGGCATCTTTCAAATCACCTCAGATGTATTAAGCGAGGTACGAAGAACGGGCCCCTGCTGCTCAAAACAGTGTAAACGACAAACAATAGCCAATATTGTCATGAAAGTTTAATCTATGAAACGTAATCTACAAATCAGTATACAGAATGTAAATCATAAATGCCTTCATTTGTTTTGTTTTATTCATTTGTAGCTAGTTTAAGTGTTTTGGGCTAATCAGGTCATTTAAGGCCATTAGCGCTGACTACTGAACTAGGGAGCTGATTGAGACACACCCAGAGATTTAGTTTGGATTTATTTTTCTTTCTGTTAATTATTCTCATCTTAAACACACAGAAAAACTCCTGCTGAAGCCACTGAGACACACGTGACACACTATTATAAAGATGGTGTTTATTAAAGAGGAGAGTGAAGACATGAA
>NW_015624228.1:99433-116625 GCF_001515625.1 Sinocyclocheilus rhinocerous | reverse complement strand
TATTTACATGTACATATTTATATTCATATAAATTATATACAAATATATTTAATATATAAACATAATATATTTTTCTTAAATATATACATGCATGTGTTTGTATTTTATATATATATAATAAATATACACAGTACACGCACATATTATGTAAACAAAAACGTATTTTGGAATGCGATTAATCACGATTAATAATTTTACTTGTAGTTCCTAATATTTTAACATGCACATGATTCGGTGACATGAATTTAACATATATATATATATATATATATTAACAAGAAATAAACTCTGTTCTCATTATTTACATTATTTACATTATTTGTGTGTAATTTTCTGTGCACGTTTCTGATTTTAGAGATCAGCGTGTTTTTATTTTGTTTATTTTGGTTTTGTGGTGTGACGTCATAGGGCTGCACCGGGCTCCTGCATCTGTTGTGATTCGGATGAAGAAAGGTTAGTGATTTTAAAGCATTTAAATGGTTTAAATAGATATGACTCATTCAGTCCATTTGGTTGTTTTAACAGCAACTGTAAAACGAATTAGTTGTTATTGAATGTAGCATTGTAATGCTTTCTCCGACATTAATAAAGTATATGTTGTACTCACAAGCAACACAAGCAACAGAAAAGGTGAGTCTCATTTGGCTATCTTTACCGTGAACCAGTTGATCATAAAAGTCACTGGAGTCACTGGCGAGTAGTGATGATGGAGAAACGGCGAGTCAACTGAATCAATCGCTTCTTGAAATGACTCAGTGATTCGAATCGCTCGAATCACCGCACTCTGACGACACCCGGGGCCCTTTCTTCGTATTTTGGTTGCAATTAGGTAATGTTGTAGTTCAAAGTGAATGGTGAATAAGGAACATTATGTTTAATATCTCCTCTTAACATCTAGCAAAGTCATACTAGTTTGGAATAACGAAAAAATTGTTAAATTACAGCTGATTACAGCTTTTTAAAATTAAAAACACATTTAATGTTTCAGTGCAATTAACATTAATTTCTTAAATAAGGTACCTATTCTCACAGTATTCAAGTGTTCCTGTCCCTGAGTAATATCTGCATGCCCCTAAGTCTGAAGAGAACACATAATATGCTAGTAGACAGCAATCCATATGAGAGAGAGGTCTGGTGTGGAGGCTGGATCTGGGGCCCGTTCTTCGTACGCCGCTAACTCAGTTAGCAATAACATATTTTTACTCCAAACTCACTTCATAACGTCAGTCGAGTGTTTGAAATAAATCCTTCTGTGAGATGATGTGGCTTCTTACACAGAATAAGGCACGCAACATATTTCATAGTATTTAAGCAGTGATAAAGGCATTGCATTATAAATATACTTTATTTTAATGAAAATTATAATAATAAGAACTCAGATAAACCGTATATTGCCGTAGTCGTGTGTTTGAATCAATGAAAGCAGTTAAATCTTGTTTATTCAGCTGCAGCGATAGGCATTTTCTGGGTTTCTTCTGCGAGGCGTATTTGGCGTTTCAGCGCGAGAGCGCCCTCTGGCCTTTGGATGGAGATTTACTGCTGATCACAGAACCGTGCTTCACTGAAAGATACGCACGACAATCGCAGCTTCTGTCGAATCGACATCTCGATTCCATTTCGATTTATCGTGCAGCCCTAGTTAGAAGACCTGGCATCTTTCAAATCACCTCAGATGTATTAAGCGAGGTACGAAGAACGGGCCCCTGCTGCTCAAAACAGTGTAAACGACAAACAATAGCCAATATTGTCATGAAAGTTTAATCTATGAAACGTAATCTACAAATCAGTATACAGAATGTAAATCATAAATGCCTTCATTTGTTTTGTTTTATTCATTTGTAGCTAGTTTAAGTGTTTTGGGCTAATCAGGTCATTTAAGGCCATTAGCGCTGACTACTGAACTAGGGAGCTGATTGAGACACACCCAGAGATTTAGTTTGGATTTATTTTTCTTTCTGTTAATTATTCTCATCTTAAACACACAGAAAAACTCCTGCTGAAGCCACTGAGACACACGTGACACACTATTATAAAGATGGCGTTTATTAAAGAGGAGAGTGAAGACATGAGGATTGAAGAAGCATTCAGAGTCAAACGTGAAGATACTGAGGAACAAACAGGTTAGTTTTCATTCTCAAAGCTGAACGCACTCATTTAATCCTTATTAAAATGCCCAGCTCTACAGAAATGAATGATATTTTTGAAGAATATCATATGAGTGTCCCAGACATCCCACCCTGCAAAAACCCAATCCAGGGAGGTATCACAAGCAACAAATCGTAAAATGCCGCTGAATATGTTTTCAGCTTTGGCATCATTGCAAACTGGCATGTCTACAAATCCAGCCATTACCTGATCCTTTGTTGTATTATAGTACTTGGCTAAAATGGCGTATTCCTTCTCACACATGATATCATTGCTTTTGTCGGCTTCATAAGAAGACAAATGACTTAGTATTGTTTATTGTACCAAAAGTAATTTAAATTTCACTAGGAAAAATTCCATACTTTTTTCAAATGTTTTGATTTTTCTTGGCCTGAATCACAATTTTAAAATTCCTCTTATTTTTACATATTTGCAAGTCCATAATCTACTGTCATGTTACCTTCCCCTTTATCGTGTCCCATGCTCTTTTGTGAAACTCATAATTCTTTGTTGAAATTGGTGCATTATCGCTTCTACTATTCTACTTTCCCCAACCATCATTGATTACGTTTACATGGACATCAGTAATCTAATTATTTACCTTATTCTGAATAAGACAATATTACGATTAAGGTGTTTACATGAGTTGCTTTTAGAATATTCCTTTTATGTTCCCGTTTTTCATGTTATAGTGCATAGATCGATTAATGGCGCACGTCATTACGTCACCACGTGACGCCATCCGACGTCCCCTCCAGAATTTCACATATCAACATACAAGTTCGTCTTCGTTATGGTACCATATTTGTTAATTTTACGAAAGCTTAAAAGTGCAGTTAATTATTTGTCATGCTATACGTGCAAACAGACGACGGCAGATAAAAATTCATGCTCTTTTGTTTGCCGTCAAACGGTTGAACACTGCCGTGTGTGTATACAGTCGCAAAATGCGGCTATTACACTATGGTAATACTGTGATTAAGGTGTGTACATGTCTATACCGCGCAACTAAAATAGGAATACTCCACATGTCTTAATTCGATCTTTAGCCGGATTAAGGTAATCAAAATCTGTTTGCATGGTAGATTCTTAACCTGCGCCCCTATTTTTAAGCATTTTCTGAAAAACGACATATCCAAATAAAAATGTCTGTAGCTCTTGAACCCTGTGGTCTATATTCACAAATCTGGTCTTGTTTGAAACTAGACACTTGAAACTCTGTTACCCAAGAGTCATAATAACTCAAAAGAGTAACAGAGTAAAACATGGTAAAATATACATGAAAGTGACTTACAATTTATTTGAATGAACTTCACCAAGGGAAAAATGGATGAAACTTTTATTTTAAAGGCCTGAAAACACCACAAAGGTAAAGCTGAATCTCTGACCATGTTTTGATTCAAATTTGAGGATGATACTCCCAAAAATGTAGATTCTGTTAGCTTTTTTCCTAAAAAAAAAAAAAGTCTAGGCGTCGTTTCAAAAAGGCCACTTGGAGACTCCAAATGGACACCTGGTAACCAAATGAGTCAAAACTACATAATGCATATATGTATATCAATTCAGAAATTTCAGAACAACATTTGAACATTCTAACTAGTCTTTATTTTGAACAATTCTAATAACAAAAACAGTGAAACAAAAACAGATTTGATCAGTGATAATTTTAGAACTAATGAACAAACAAAACGTGCAAAATAATTTTTTTTTTACAACATTTGCAACTAACAGTTTTTCATTCAAATAAGTCTAAAACAGTAAACTGCTAATTATGATAATTATCCAGTTACTGAAAAACTAAAGCAACTTTTACAAAGTATAGGAAGACACTCAAGGCAGTCACTAAGAAGGTTCGTCCTCTAACCGACTGGAAAACAAAGCCACTGAAAGAGAAAGTGGGAAAGTGTGGAAGCAGAACAAATCAAATTTGCAACACTGTGTATACACGTGTGTGTGTGTGTGTGTGTGTGTGTGTATTTGCTTACAATAGCCATTTAAAATATTTTTTTTGTGAATTAGCATACCACATGATTTAATAATTCTGACATCAAAGGTTTTCCAGTCAGGTCCAGGTTCCTCTGCATTTTTCACTGCCCTGTCCACTCTTTCATCATTTCTGTAATTTGGCCAATAGACAACTCCATCGCTGCACCAGTTTTGTGGCACCACTGCTACTGTTTTGTTGATCAGGAACTCGATTAAGTGGAACATCCTTAACTGAGAAGGAAAGGAACACACAGCACCACACAGAAATTTAACATTCTGAAAATATAAAGAAAATGTTATTGATTAGACTGCACAGACACTATCAGATGAGAACAATATTTCAAGTAGATAGAGATGGATTATTGACACTATTGACCTATCGGTAAGCCCCACCCCACTTAGTTACTGTTGCTGCCTCGGACAAACAAACGGAGTTGCCCCTGTCTTACAATGATAGCTCTGTCTGAAAACCTTATCCCAAGATGTTTTTGATAAGTTCTGGACACAGAAGGACCACCTCTCGTCGAGGAACACTCAAGTAGGACTTAAATATGATTGAACTTAATGAGAGTATGACAACCAAAAAATGAACGTTGAATAATAAAAAAAAAATCCAAATTCCATTGATTCCAGGTGTCCTGATAGGATAGGCAGGCTCCATTATAAGTACTCCAGGCACATCCTTTTGCTGTTTTTGTAGCATAAACACTATGATTAGAGCTTCGGATTTGAAACCTAAAGATGTCCGAGTACTGGTCCCTGCGCAACTGATACTCGACTGCCACTGGCTCATCTGCGTTCGAGGGGAGGGGATAGGTCAACTGTGGTGTCTATGAAGGCTTTTCATAATTTATGGCCTTTGTAACATTTACATTCTTACTGAACTTAATTGAATCAACAATAATCTGACAATTTACTGTAAAGCTACTTTGAGTCAATCTGTATTGTATAATGTGCTATATATAACTATATATGACTAAAATAAAAATACAAGCAAACTTAAAGTACTTAGAGGCAATTATTATCCATTTTCAGATAGACTGCAGTGTTTGTGGCTATGCAAGGTGATGTAATTTTTTGTTGGTCTCTGACCCTCATTTTGCATAAACATCTATCCGGTCAACACTAATGTGCAACCGCATCAATTCTAACTGCTAATACTAGAACAAGAGCTACAACTAATATTACACCATCAATACTACCACCATCATTCTCCTCAGGAAACAATAAAACAACAAGCTAAACTGGAGTTTTTTTGTTGGTTCTCAAAGAATGAGACATTCCTATAATGTATGAAATACGGGTATGGACACAAAACCGTCCCTATGAGGTAAAACGACAAATTTTTGAACAATCGCTGAAGCCTTTGCACACTTGAGTATATCAGATGTTTGTGAAATAGTATAGATTTTCAGATAGTCAGAGTTGAATGGGTAAGTGAAGAACAAAGACTTCTCTGAAAATTCTTTGTATACTACATACACTCCATCACTGCTTTCCAGAATGTTATGTATTCTACAAATGTCATTTCCAATGACAAACACATTATCCCCATGTGACACTTTCAAACAGTCCACTTGTCACAGGTCATCTCACCATACTGCCCAGCTAGCAGGGAACGTTCTCAGAACTTTGGCTAACATTCCGTACAGGTTTGGTTGATGTTTTAGAGAAAACATTTTGAATGTAATGTTCAAAAAATGTTTTAAGAATGTTGCTCATTTCAGATAATGTTTCTATAATGTAAAGTGTAAACAACGTTAGAACATTTTACCTGCAACATTTTATGGATGTTTTGTGGATGTTGTTGAGGTAACAGATTATATAATGTTGTCAGTAAAACAGTGTTACAATGTTTCAAGATAACAAAGGACGAACATTCTCTCAGCCACATTAGGAGAATGTTATAAGGATGTCATTGAGGCCGGAGGTGATGAAATGTGTTTATAAAACTTTCTTGTAATGTGACATATTAACAAAGCTGGAACATTTTACCTGCAACATTTTGAGGATGTTTTTTTTTAATGTAACAGATTGTACAATGTTGTCAATAAAACGAAGGAAGAACATTCTCTCAGCCACATTAGGAGAACTTTATAAGGACATCATTGAGGCCTGAGATGGTGTAATGTTTTTTATAAAACGTTTCGGAATGTTCTTGTGTTTACAAAGCTACACTCTAAAAAAAAGATGGTTCTTTAACCTCTTTGATCAGTGATCATTTTAGAACTAATGAACAAACAAAACTTTTTTTTTTTTTACAACATTTGCAACTAACAGTTTTTCATTCAAATAAGTCTAAAACAGTAAACTGCTAATTATGATAATTATCCAGTTACTGAAAAACTAAAGCAACTTTTACAACATATAGGAAGACACTCAAGGCAGTCACTAAGAAGGTTTGTCCTCTAACCGACTGGAAAACAAAGCCACTGAAAGACAAGAAAGGGAGAAAGAGAAAGTGGGAAAGTGTGGAAGCAGAACAAATCAAATTTGCAACACTGTGTATACACGTGTGTGTGTGTGTGTGTGTGTGTGTGTATGTATGTGTGAAAACTAACCTATACTGCCTCATGCCAGCCTGTCACACTTGCTTCAACTGCGCCGACTCAGAAGACACCCACTGCAGATAAGAGGGAAAAAGAGAGAGCAAAAACTGTGTAAGCGGAACAAAGAAAATTAGAATAAATTAGAATTAGGAAATTAGAATAAATCAAAGCTATGGGTTTCAAGCCTAGGAAATCTTTTTTTTCTAATGTGTGCATTAGATGGAACACAAAAGCTCCCTATAACAGAAAGAATCAGGATCGAAACTTACTGGTCATGCATCCCTCGCTGTTACAGTCTCACACCAGCAATGGCTTCTCTCCCTTCATCTCCCTCCTCAGAACTATTTTTCAGGGTCTGATGTATCCACCTAAACTTGGAAACATTTCTGGAACAACTATTACATTTGAACTTTTTGAACAATGTAACATGTAAACTAAAAACAGTTCAAGCATGATAAAAAAACACATTAATTAATATTTCCCACCCTGCTCATGCCAGTCATTGAAACAGTCCCGTTTTGGTAAAAAACACAGTGGCACCTCACAGGTTGCACACACGACTGGTGTCTTCTGATGGCAAAGCTTGCACTTTCGTCGTCCAGCAGTGCTGTCATCCGTGACGTGCTTCGGATTGTGGCAATCCACTTTTGAAGCCTGAGGAGCAGCTGTGCCCGATTCCAACCCTGCAAGTTCCAGAACAAGTGTTTCCCTGAATGCTTTCTGGGTCAGGGGTCTTTCCTTTTTTGCTCTGGCCAGATGCTGATGCAAAATGAAGGCATTGACAACAGCAATATCTACAAAGTGGTAAAAGAAGGTCTTATACCACTTCCGTGTCTTGTGGAGCACTTTGTAGTATCCAATGAGGGCATCGGACAGGTCCACTCCCCCCATGAACCTGTTGTAGTCCAGCACAGCACCTGGAATAGGCACATGCACTTGAGACCACTGCCCATCATTGTTCTTCACCCTCCTTTGCACCGTGTCACCTTCATATGCTTTGTGGAATGTAGAACACATCAGTACTTCCCGGGTGTCTTTCCATTCCACAAACAGCAGCTCATCCTCTCGGAGCCATCGCATGGACCCTCGTGGAGCATTCCGCGGCAGTCTGTTGGTGGTTGTCTTTGGGAAACCAATCCTGTTTGGACGAATGGTGCCACATGCCCAAATCCTCTTAGAGAGGCGGTCTCTGAAAAGCATGGGACTGGTGTAAAAGTTGTCAACGAACAGCTTGTAACCAGTGCCCAACATCTTTTCATCTATGAGTGCCATGACAGACTCATAGCTCAGCCCATTCCGAGATGGCATGGACTTACCCTCATACACGAAGAACTCACAGGTGTAACCACTTAGTGAGTCTGCCAAGACAAAAAGCTTGTAGCCCCATTTAGTGGGTTTGTTCTTCATGTATTGCTTTAGTCCAGACCTCGCCTTTGATGACACCATCCTCTCATCTATGGAGATGTTCTGACTTGGATGAAAAAATGTTCTGCAGGCATCCCTCATGTTGTCATAGAGAGGCTTGATCTTCCCCAAGCGGTCGTAGGCTGCTGTACCCTTCTTCTTTTCATTTTCATCATCATCCTGAGGATCGCTAAGATGAAGAGCGTTTGTGATGTTCAGAAACTTCCTACAGGACATGATCTTAGCAGGAAGGGGAACACTATAGATTTGAGACCTCCTCCAATAATCAGTCACAGCAGAGACCTTCACAAGACCCATGTACACAACAAGTGCCAGGTAAGACTTCAAGTCTTCTACAGAGATGTTATGCCATGGCTTGTCTCTTCCCTGCTGATTTTTGGATCCATAGGCATTTGTGTGCTGAATGATGGTTTGCAGCACAGATGAAGAAAAGAAAAGCTGAAACAACTGCAGTGCTGTGTATGATGCAGTTGTCACCAACTGTGGCCCAAGTTCACGAGCAGGCCTAAACACAGGCTTGGGAGGCCCAATGTCATCCTCATCCACATTATGCCATCTTTTCTGTGAGGTGCTAGGGGACACAGCAGGGACTGACTGGCTCCTTCTCCTTCAACGCTGGAATACGAATTAGAATCGATATTTTTTTGAAAATGAACGTTATTGACAACTATAACTTGAATCGCTCATGTAAACAAAGGAGGATCTTTCGTTTTCCCCCCTATTTTTTCATTGTTTTGGATTAAAAAGTGGGATGCATTTTGAAGAGTGGACCCTTACCTTGTGTGCTGGTGTTTCTTGGAATAGTCAGAGCTGACCAGAACTATAGGCGATGAAACGTAAGGACTGCCGTTCACTTTGTACATGTTTAAATGGCCGGTCCTTCAGCATTTATGTTAACCCTTTCCTCTCTGGTGTATTGATTTAAAAAACAGAACATGGATCTTGAGTGTTTTATCTTTCAAATGATATATAGTTTATGATAGTTGATTGAATTTTTTTTTTTTTTTAAACAAAGGTAATTAAAAGCACAGACACGCCTAAACACGCCCTTCCGGCCCGTACATTTTTTTTTACAAGGATAACTAATACAAGGCACACCCAAGTGTGTCGCCATGACATGAAAAAATACTTTCCTACATCTTTAACAATGCACCGTTTATATGCAGAACGCAAGCCTCCGGAGGGCACATAAGTCTGAAGTAGTGAGTTTAGGTATGGGGTGCAAAGCCAGTGGTTGTTCTGTAGGCAAACATTAGTGCCTTGAATTTGATGCGACTGGCTATTGGCAACCAGTGCAAAGTGATGAACAGACATGTGATGTGCACTCTCGTTGGCTCATTAAAGACCTCTCTCATTGCCGCATTCTGGATTAGTTGCAGAGGTTTGATAGAATTGGCTGGAAGACCTGTCCAGAGAGAATAGTCCAGCCTAGATAGAACAAGAGCTTGAACAAGGAGTTGTGTAGCCTGATCTTCCTAATGTTGTATTAAGGCAAATCTGCTGCATCAGGCAGTTCTAGCAGTGTGGTCTGTTAAGTTCAACTGATCATTAATCACAACTCCAAGGTTCCTGGCTGTCTTGGAATGAGTTATAATGTATGGTGAAGTTGTGATGAAACGTTGGGTTGGCCAAAATCACAAGCAATTCTGTCTTGGCTGAGTGAATTTGAAAGTGATGGTCCTTCATCCAACAAGAAGCTATGGTCACATCAAGCTGGAATGAGAGGTAGAGTTGAGTATCATTAGCATAGCAGTGATAGGAAAAGCTATGTTTCTGAATGACAGATCTTAGTGATGATGTGCAGATGGAGAAGATAAGAGGTCCAAGCACTGAGCCTTGAGGTACCCCTGTAGCTAGATGTTGCGACTTGGACACCTCACCCCTCCAAGACACCCTGAGGCACCTACCTGAGAGGAGGTAAGACTTGAATCTTTGAAATGTGGTTCCTAAAAATGCCCTTTGCCATGAAGGTTGACAGGAGGATCTGATAGTAAACTGTGTAAAAATCAGTGGACAGATTCAACAAAATGAGAACTGCCATGCCAAATGACATGCTGTGGCTACAGGACACTAATGGTCTTATTTTTGGCTGAATGGAATAATGAAAGAGAGAAGAATGGTGGACTGTAAAGCCTGCCCACAGAAAGAAAATCTGACTGGTCCACATAGCATAAAATGAGACCAATCAGAGTGTTCTCTCTGCCATTCTCTCGCATTGTCTGTCACTAGTTGACCTCTCTCTTTCGCACACGTCCATGTGCTCGCTAGCCCTTTTTCTGACCAAAACATTGCCAGGTTCTAGAATATTATATATAATTTGCGGGTGTCAGGGAGCTGCTATCAATATGTGGTAGACTCCCAGAACACCCGGAGAGGGGGATGTCTGGTGTCCTACTTTAAGTTGTTTTTATTTGACATGGAGCAGGTCGCATCAGCTTTTATGCTAACAGTAATTCACTTCAATTCGTGTTTATTTGTATAGCATCTTTTACAAAACATTAGATCAAAGCTTTATAGAAAATGCATATTTCAGATATTACAATCAAGAAGCCAGTCTCTCTTCAGCATCTCTGACTGCTGCAGCCTGATTTCGTTCAACCCCAAGTGCAGTACAACAGCTCTCAATACCGTTCATGATCAAGGTACCTGTACAGGAGATGTGTGGGTACCAGGAAAACAGTGTGCACCTTAGCTTTATGTGATGAGATGCAGATGTGCTGGACAATGGAGTCTCCAAAGATCACAGCACTGGATTCAGTTTTGCAAAAAGGGGTGGGAGGGGTTTCTGTTGGTAATCTCAAAGACAAAGAGTAGTGGAGGGTCAGAAGTCCTCCTCCCCCAGGGTCTGGTCCACTGCTGGTGTACCCAGGGTCCATAATGTGTTACACCGGAGTAAATGAGACCTGGGAGGCTCACATCCTGGGTGCATGGGTCCTTTGCTGGGAAACAAAAGGAGTATAGGTGGTGGGAGTATCTGCATCATGCTACAAACTTACCTCGGACTTGTGAACATCAGCCTGGGATGTTTCCACCATGGCTCTCTGGTGTTGCAGCTGGGCCTGCTTCTTCAGAAGGTCATGAATCTGCTTATCCATGGCCTTGTAATTGCAAACAATCAGGCTACATTAATTTCTGTAATTTTTTGTATAGTAAAAAACTGGTAAATATAAAAATTATAGCCTATTTAGTTCCCCTCACTCTTACTTTACTTTTACTTTTAGTCATTTAGCAGACGCTTTTATCCAAAGCGACTTACAAATACTACAAAATAAAACACAAATTAGGCTATAGTGGCATTCATTATACACAGCATACAAGCAAAACTGAAATGTTTCCATTTTTGCCATATTTGTAACATTTGAACACTCTTCGGTCTTCACACGACCGCTTCCGCGGTAAACTAAGCTTCTTTTTAATTAGTGTAACAAAACTCAAATTGAATTCAGCTGGACACACTTTCCTGTTTATCCCAACAAATGGCCAAGCAAAGCACACGACACTGACACCACACGCGATACAGTACGAGACCAAACGCCATTTCAGCACGTCTCCACAACTCTACAACAAATATTTTTAATTTAACGGTATCCAGAAGAGAACAAGAATGGACCTTTTAAAATAAACAGTGCAACTTTTATGTTTGGTTGACTGCATTTTAGTTTGATGATGAATGGCTGAAATGTCAGGCAACGCTATAACCAGTGTTGGGTAAGTTACTAAAAAAAGTAATCCACTACAAATTACTTATTACTTATTTAAAATTGTAATTTGATTACATTACTGATTACTTTACTTTCAAGTTACTTTCAAGTTTACCTTAGTTTTCAAATGATCAAACTTAAACAATACACTACCAAGTGAAACTCATAGTTCTTTCATTAATTTAATATTGACTGAAAAATTACATAAGTATGAAAACAGCAACTTGAACGATCACTTGCATTTTTTTCCTGATAACAGCGAAAAGAACTGAAGATGTTTCATACTTTTTGATCATACAGAAAAGAGTAGGTAATACAAAATTTGAAACTGTAAAAGGTCTACTTTTTTTGTATACACTCGCAATATCAACAAAACTTTTTTTCTGCTTTTGTAAAATACAGAAAACAATAGGGTGCGCTTTCTGCAGTCTCAGTCTCCGCGAATATCTTCCTGAAACGAGTCACTAAAATGAACGAAAAGTCAGCGAATACTTGACATATAGACATGAGAAATATATCTAAAGAAATACTTTTAGCTCGCATTCTCCGATGATTTATTATAGGGCAAAACATGATTTTTACTTCGTATTTTTTAACACTGCATTTGTTACTATGTAACGCGTTATACCCAACTCTGGCTATTACTAATGTTGTTTGTGTGTGCGTGAGGCACCTGTGCAATCAGATAGATTAAATCAAATAATGATATAAAGAAAAGATATAAAATGCATTAAGAGTGACACAAAAACGAGCGTAGCCTATACTTGTTGCACAGTTTTTTTTCCCTTTTGTTAATCTGTTAATTATATTATAGCCTATTATATATTTTGTGTGGTCTTATTTGTTTTATTCCTTTTATAGACTTAATTTCAGTTTTTCAACGTTCACAGAAGCGCTGCAGGTGCATGATGCAACGATGTGTGAATCATCATGGTCTGTTGTTTACGCTATCCGCGCATATAAAGCTAAAGCCCTGAATAAAATAAAAAAAGACATTCTAATCTTACTGGTCAGTGATCGACTAATGAGCTTCGGTTGTCTGTCAGGAAAATAACCTAAACTAACAAAATGCCATCATTCTACAATTCTCCACCAGATTTATATGCTGCACGCAAGTTCAGGCTAAAAAAAAACTTGCGTACACGAGCTGAGACCAGACGTGAGATTTGATCGTAGCCACCACTCACGTCCATATTGATAAATTCCAAGTTTTGCTTTGAAACGACCGTACGCCCAATTTTCTGTCGTACGTCCGTTTCGTAAATGAGGCCCAGTGTGTCTTATAAGCTCTCTAGCCACTGTATTTTAAACAAACTAGAACTTATTTGTTGACCCTGCAGCATTTCTAGCATGTAAGAAGGCTGTTCTACAAAACCAGAATTGAGAATTAAAAAATTTCCAAAGAAATAATTAATTGTAAGTAAATTACTAGCCATCCCACATTTTATATTTTCAATACACCCTGTTAACTTGGAGAATTGTGTTGTTTCTTCAGGTTGTGAGGAAATAATAAAACTGTGTTACTGGCATGATAGTGAAATCTAATAATAATGTCTCTCAGAGGACCTATATATACATGAGAAACAGAAGACCTAATACTGAGCCCTGTGGCACTCCATACTTGTTTTTGATGAGATGTTCTTTTTTTGTTTTGTTTTTTGTTTACACAAAGCGGTAGCAGTCGAAGAGATAGGACATATATCATACTAATTCTTGTCCACAAGTGCCTACACAATTCTCAAGCTGTCCAAGTGAATGCTGTGGTCTATGTGTTTGAAGATATTACAGCTCTAGGAGAGAGCAAAGCTTCCATGTTAAAATTGGGCTTAAATCCTTACTGATATTGTTCACAAATATAGTTTCTCTGCAAAACTGAACATTGTTGAAAGGACAATATTCTTTTAACGTTTTAGACCAGGAATGTCAAACTCACAGCCCTGCAGAGTTTAGTTTCTACTCTAACTGAACACACCTGAATTAAGGTCTTTAGTTTTCAAGTACTGGTGTTGGTAAGCGTTGGAGCAGGTTGAAGTTAAACTACGCAGGACTGTGACCCTCCACAAGCTGAGTTTGACACCCCAGTTTTAGACATGAATGGCAGATTCGGCCATTGTTGCTTACTGTTGCTTTTAAACGGGTTAACTTGCATCTGTCTCTTTTCATCCTAGACATGATGCCGCTGAAAGAGGAAAGTGAAGAACTGAATGAAATGCAAGATACAGATCAGTATAAGAAACATGATTTCATAACTGGACAAATATCATTTAGTTGCCCACAGACTGGAAAGACTTCCTCACAAAAAAAAGCTCAAAAGACTGGAACTAGAAGTCTTTTCACCTGCCAACAGTGTGGACAGAATTTTGATCAACGAGGAAACCTTAAAGTCCACATGAGGATTCACACTGGAGAGAAGTCATACACCTGCAAACTGTGTGGAAATGGTTTCATTCGAAAAGGAGACCTTAAAAGCCACATGAGAATTCACACTGGAGAGAAGTCATACACCTGCAAACTGTGTGGAAATAGTTTCATTCGAAAAGGAGACCTTAAAAGCCACATGAAAATTCATACTGGAGAGCAGTCTTACACCTGCCCTCATTGTGGAAGGAGTTTTACACACAGACAAACTCTTAATGTCCATATAAGGATTCACACTGGAGAGAAGCCTTTCACCTGCCAACAGTGTGGAAAGAGTTTCACTCAACATGGAAACCTTAAAGTCCACATGAGGATTCATGACGGAGAGAAGCCTTTCGTTTGCCAACGGTGTGGAAAATGTTTCATTGAACATGGAAACCTTAAAGTCCACATGAGGATTCACACGGGAGAGAAGCCTTTCACCTGTCAACAGTGTGGAAAATGTTTTTCAGTAAAAGGAACCCTTAAAAGCCACATGAGCATCCACACTGGCGAGAAGCCTTACGCATGCTCTCAGTGTGGAATCAGTTTCACTCAGCAAGGAAGCTTTAACAGGCACATGCGAATTCACACCAGAGAGAAGCCATACACCTGCTAACTGTGTAGAAAGAGCTTCACAACAAAACTTATCATGAACTGTCTGGTGAGAAGACGTTTATGTGGTTGACGATGGTTTCTCATGCAGTGCCATCTCACGGCTCAAATGTTGCACACATTCAGCAGAGGTTTCCTGTAAATACATTTTGATTAATTTTAGTGGTATAACAATGCTTTGAGTGATATTGCTGAATTAAAGTACATAATTAATAAAACAAAGTTGTTCTTTGTCATTATTTTTTACCAGCAAGTCATAGCTGGTTACAAAAAAAGGTCCTAAACTTTGTCAAAAAGAGCAAGCAAAACTGAGGCATATCAAAAGTGTGGCGTGGATAGAAAACTTGTTGATACGGCTGTCGTCACTGAGTTGGAAGCCTATGTTCTGTTTCAAAAAAGGCAAAAACTGTCTGACTTTGGTGACCGCTGCAGCTGTTGTTTACACAGGAACCAGTTTTAGCACCAATGAAAAAGAGAAGACAAATGGCATGTTAATAGACATTTTGTAAAAGAGTAAATAATTTTATTCCAGAAGTGTGTGCTACATGCTAGTAGGGCTCCAGCCGTAGAGGCCCTCGGAGGCTGCTCTGCAATGGCCTTCTGAACTGTCTGCTCCGCCATGGCCTCCTGAACTGTCTGCTTTACCATGGCCTCCTGGTCTGCCTGCTCCGCCATGGCCTCCTGAACTGCCTGATCCGCCCTGGAGGCATTCCTTGTCCCCATCCTGCACCAGCCTCCAGGACGCCCCCCCTCCCCGGTGGAATTGTTACGGCGCGGGACGCGCCTTTTGGGAGGGGGGAGTAATGTCACATGTTCAGTTTGTTTTGTCATAGTTTTCTTTGTGTTTCCTGTTTGGTTCCTGTTTTTCCTTATTTGGTCATGTTCCTGTGTTCATTAGTTCCCTTGCTCATTGTTTAATTATTAGTTTACCTGTATCACCTGTGTCTAGTTAATTACCCTTGTTTGTCTTGTATTTAAGCCCCAGTCTGTTCAGTCTTTGTTTGTCCGGTCACAGTTATTCTACCTTGTGTTTCCCATTGTCCTTCTGCCTTTTGTTATTAAACTGAGAGTTTGGTTTGCACCAGCTGTCTCCTTCGCCTTCCTCCTGACACAACCGTGGCATTGTTTAATTTTAGAGATTATGTTTGGTTTTATTTTATGATTCAATGGAAATGTTTTAGTGCTTGCATTAAAAAAGTTAGACCCAATCACTGCTGTTGTTTTATGTTATATATAGTTCTTGCATTGTGATGAGGTAACGGTTGAGTAATTAATGTAAAGTTACCATGTTTTTTACTTTAAAATAATGATCCAGATCAGTGCTGAATGAAAGACTTGGAGACAGAATAATAAAGTACAGTATTCATCACTTGAAGTGGATCAGAAAAGTTCATCAAAGTTGTTTTAAGACAAGAACGGATATTGTTTTGGTTTTAGGACAATTTTGATTAAAGGTTTTAATCCACTTCAAATGTTGACTACTGTGCATACAAATTTTCTTAATTTAACTGAAACATGATAAAACAAGGTTCTTGGCACATGTCCCTGCCTGAGCAGTTGGAAGAAGGAAGACGGAGAGCCACAGTCTACTGGGAGAGGATGCGATAAGGATGTCATATGTAATTTCCTTGCAGGACAGGGACTTAGACTGGTGGGCGTTGGGGTGGTGGTAAGAAGCTACTGCCTAACCAAACTGCTGTCATGTTTGTTTTTATATAAATAATGTATAACATAATGGACTAGATCAGGGTGCCTAAACCTGTTACTGGAGTGCCACTGAAGAAGTCATAAAGAGCTTTATTGCCAAGTATGTTTGCACATACAAGGAATTTGTTTTAGTGTCACAAGCTTCCAGTACACAGAGGCAACAACAAAACACAGATAATAAAAATAAGATGTGAATAAAATACACATATGTATATAAAAAAAAAAAACTAAATATGTACTGGTGTGCTATAGATAAAATAGGATATAAATAGAATAAAAAGTAAAGTTGTAGGGATGTACTAGAATGTAGGGTGATAAGTATAAGGTTATTGCACATATTTTATTGCACAATGGGAGAACATTAACTGTTCATGAGGTAGATTGCCTGGGGAAAGAAACTGTTCTTGTGCCTGGCTGTCCTGGTCTTCGGTGCTCTGTAACGCCGAACAGATGGCAACAGTTCAAAAAGGAGATGGCTTGGATGTGAGGGATCCAAAGTGATTTTCTGAGCCCTTTTTCTCACTCTGGATGTATACAGTTCTTGGAGGGTGGGCAGGGGGGCACCAATAATCCTTTCAGCAGTCCGAACCGTTCTCTGTAGTCTTCTGATGTCTGATTTTGTAGCTGAACCAAACCAGACAGTTATTGAAGTGCACAGAACAGACTC
>NW_015624228.1:85600-98261 GCF_001515625.1 Sinocyclocheilus rhinocerous | reverse complement strand
AGGACCCGCCGCTGCTGAGGCACGGAGGAGAATGAGCTCGTGGGGATCTCAGGTGGACCTGGCCGATGAGTTTAATCAGAATCAGAAAGAGGTTTATTGCCAAGTATGTTTGCACATACAAGGAATTTGTTATAGTGTCACAAGCTTCCAGTACACGGAGACAACAACAACATACAGATAATAAAAATGAGATGTGAATAAAATTCACATGCATAAATATAAACCACAAAAAAAAAAGAATAACTTGTATGTACAGGTGTGCTATAGATGGAATAGGAATAGAATAAATAAAATAAGTTGTAGGGATGTACTAGGGTTTAGGGTGATAAATAAGTATAAGGTTATTGCACATACTGTACTTTAATTGCACAATGGGAGAACATTAACTGTTCATGAGGTAGATTGCCTGGGGAAAGAAACTGTTCTTGTGCCTGGCTGTCCTGGTCTTCGGTGCTCTGTAACGCCGAACAGATGGCAAGAGTTCAAAAAGGAGATGGCTTGGATGTGAGGGATCCAAAGTGATTTTCTGAGCCCTTTTTCTCACTCTGGATGTATACAGTTCTTGGAGGGTGGGCAGGGGAGCACCAATAATCCTTTCAGCAGTCTGAACTGTTCTCTGTATTCTTCTGATGTCTGATTTTGTAGCTGAACCAAACCAGATAGTTATTGAAGTGCACAGGACAGACTCAATGACAGCCGAGTAGAACTGTTTCAGCATCTCCTGAGGCAGGTTGAATTTCCTCAGCTGGTGAAGGAAGTACAACCTTTGTTGGGCCTTTTTAACAATGGTCATTAGTCAATGTGAGTGTTCCACTTCAGGTCCTGAGAGATTGTGGTCCCCAGGAACCAGAATGACTCCACTGCAGCCACAGTGCTGTCCATGATGGTGCGTGGGGGGATTGCAGGGGGGTTTCTCCTGAAGTCGATCCTGGACGATCAGCTGAGATGTGACGAGACTCTAGAACGGCAGCCATTTTCCGAAGAGACTCTTGAGTGGTGGCCATCTTGCAACGAAGCTGGCCAATCAGGAGTCATATCGAGGGGTGGCAGATAGATTCAATACATCAAAATCCACACTTTCCAGACATCTCCATGAGTTTTGTTAACTTGTTAATTCACACATGGCCCACAAAATTTCCTGGCCTACAGGCCAAAGGCTGCAGATATCTAGGCTAGAGTTTGCCGCAGCAGGCTTCCCCAACACTGTATGTGCAGTGGATGGGTGTCACATTCCTATAATGAGACCCCATTGTGATAATCCCCTAGCATACTTGAATAGGAAACAGTTCTATTCAGTTATTTTAACTGGGTTTTGTGACAGTCAGCGGCGCTTTTGTCACATCAGTGTGGGTCACCCTGGGAGTTGGCATGATGCTCGAGCATTTCGCCTAACAAAGGTTGGACGTGTTCTTGAAGAAGATCCTCATTCCCTTGTTCCACAGGGAATGCATATTATTGGGGATTCAGCCTACCCTCTGTTGCCTCGACTTATGAGGCCTTATAGAGACAACGGCCATTTAACAGCTAGGCAAAGGCGCTTTAACAGGAAGCTCAATGCTGCTCGTGTTGTCATTGAGCATGCCTTTGGCATTCTAAAATCCAAATTTAGGAGGCTCCAATTCCTGCAAATGAAAAGCATTTCAGATATCAGTTTTAAATAAGCATTTCGGAACTTTTTTATCAGTACTGTATACTCCTGAACAAATTTTTGAATAAAACAAGACAATAGTTTTTGTCTTCAAAAGTTGTGTACCACAGGAATAATTCCAACCAAAAAAGAACCTGTGAAGGAATACATTTGTGATAGACATTTTAGAGAAAGTCAAAATACAAAAGTTTATTTCTTTAAGACATGTTATTGAGGTTGGTTTTGTAGCAAGTGAATAATTTGCTCTTGTTGTTTGCTTATTTTCTTTAGCTCTTCCACGATTGTTCCCATGCTGGTCAACAGCTTCCTTTCAAAAGAGCGCCTACGCCTCTCCTTTAGTCGCCGCCATCTCTCAAAGTCAGGCCTCACCAGGGACTCGAGCACAGCAGTTCTTCTTTCTGCATGCACTTCATACGCCTCCAGAAACTGAGAGATAGAGATTGACCCTCATAATGATTATCATTATTTAGCTCTATCTTCAACTCTTATTCAAACTCTTGTAAAACTCGGACAGGGGAATAAGCTGGTGGCGGCTGTGAAGAGAATCATCGCACTGAAGTTCTATGAGTTCCAGCTGCACATTCTCTTGTACTTCCTTCTACATTAACAGAGAAAGGGGTTGAGAACAGTTTGATGTCGCTATCAATAGCGGAAAAGTCTTGAAAACGCTGATTAAATTCTGTGATTAAGGATGTGAGCACTGTCGAATATTTATCAATTTTTCCAGGGATGTTGGAGTCTGAAAAACGCGAGATGATTTCGGACAAACTAGGAAAGTGCACAGCATTGCGGTCACTGATTTGTCTCTCAAAAAGTCTTAGCTTCACAGCAAAGGATTTCAAGTGCGCATACATTTCCGATATCAGCTGGTCCTTGCCTTGCAGGCTTTTATTCAGTGCGTTCAGGTGACTGGTCAAATCAACTAAAAAAGCAAGGTCTGCCAGCCAGTCAGGGTCATTGAGTTGATCAAGTGTCAGATTTTTTTCTTTCAAAAACTGGTCAATTTCAGACCGCAGCGAATAGAACCACTGTAGAGCAGAGCCACGACTCAGCCATCGCACGTTAGAGTGATATATTACGTCGCCATATTCTGCATCAATATCAGACAGAAATGCCCGGAATTCTCTGTGGTTGAGCGCTCTTGAACGAATCAAGTTTATAGTTTTTACCACAGTGGTCATCACGTCATCCATCTGGATGGCTTTGGCACAGAGCGCTTCCTGGTGTATGATACAGTGCATTTTCACAGCCTCACCTCCACTTTCGCAAACTTTGTTGCATACCATGGAAGCCATTCCATTCTGCTCGCCGATCATGGCTGATGCTCCATCGGTTGTAATGCCACAGAGCTTGGCCCAAGGGAGATTCATGTTTTCAATCGCACATGATACGGCTTCAAAAAGATATTTTCCCGTTGTTGTACTCTTAAGGCTCTTCATTTCAAGTAGCTCTTCTGAAATGCAAAAATCACTGTCCACACCTCGCAAAAAAATTAACAGCTGTGCAGTATCTGTGGAATCAGTGCTGTCATCGCACGCAATTGAGTAAAAATCAAACGTGGGAACTTTGTCTGTCACTTGTTCTTTTAGATTTGCCGACAAGTCTTCAATTCTCCGTCCGACTGTGTTTCTTGAAAGACTGATATTTTTAAAATCTTGCATCTTTTCTGGGCAAATTATTGTGGCAACTTTCATCAGACACTCCTTTATAAGTTCGCCTTCAGTGAAGGGTTTTCCATGCCGCGCTATTAGGTGAGCTACCTCATAACTAGCTAATGTAGAATTTTCCTGTGCTTTATTAGCACGAAAAAATTGTTGTTGAGCTAACAAGGCAGCTGCCAATTGTTTCACCTTTTGATTGCGCTCAGCACCAGTGTAATATTTGAAAGACTGATGTTTTGTTTCGTAATGTCTTTTAACATTATATTCCTTCATCACCCCAACGGACTCCTGGCAAATTAAACAGACACATTTCCCGCTCACCTCCGTGAAAAAATATTCATTTCCCCAACGTGTCTGAAATCTCCTGCATTCACTTTCGATTTTCCTGTTTCTTTGTTGCGCCATGACTTAGCAAAATGTGATAAACAATAATTTGTTGTTTTTTTAGCCCCTTCATAAATGTAGGCCTACGTCTGACTAACTGCATTGGCTGCATGTGATAGCGTCACCTGATGGTTATTTAGTGAATTTGATCTATTTTTCACTATAAAGGGCCAGATTTGTATTATTTTTTAAATCCCTCGCGGGCTGCCACAGGAACGATCGCGGGCCGTAGTTTGGACACCCCTGCTCTAAAGTACTCTGAAGGTGAACAGAAATGAGATCTACAGCTCTCTGCTTGCAGCGCATCATTCACGCTCGTCAGGAATGTGAGTGAAACAAACACACATTTTTATCAAATAATACGTCATTAGTAGCGGTTCACTTCCGTGATTTGGTACGATTGCGTTCACATCAGCAGCGAACCGTACCGGAGTTCACTTGAACCGTACCCCAGACCACCCTTTTTAAGCGGACTCGGGTACGGTTCGCGGGTGCGCACCCGAGTTCGGAAGACAGCGTTCACATCATCCAAACGTACCGAACTCTGACGTCAATCGAACCCGGGTGCGCACCAAAAGTGCTAGTGTGAAAGCACCCTTAGTGTTAGGTGAGGGGCCATGCTCAGTGGCTCCAGTGCGTCATCGAGACATTATTTCAGGCCCACCCAAAAAATCCTGAACACAAAAAACAGTGATAAACGGTTTGTCTAACATCACAATTCTGCAGTACATAGTTCACAGTCTTTGTAACGTGTTTTCAACAATACATTTCTAACATTTATAATGCGTTTAGAAACAATTCTCTGAATTGCCTTTACACAGACTTAAAAAAAGAAAAGAAAAGAAAAACGAAACTGACATTCTGATTCGACTTGCTGTCAGCTAGAAAAAGAAAAAGAAAAAAAAATCTCTAGAAGAGATTATAACCTTAACCAAGTACCGCATTGACCCGAATATAAGAATGTTTTTTTCTTGGAAATACATCTGAAAAAACGCGGTCGTCTTATTTTCAGGGTCTAGACTTTGACATGTCAATAATACACCCACAACTAGGGATGCACCGATACCACTTTTTCCAGTACTCGCCCGATACCGATACTTTTATTTTTGGTACTTGCCGATACCGAGTACCGATACCGATATTTTTATTGCATTTGTAAATTTTTTAAATATTGGGTACAGAAACCAAAAGGGTATGTATAATGTTAGTTGGTTAACTTCATTTATCAAATAGATACAGTCAAACCAAAATGTATTCAGACACCTTCAACATTTCTCCCATTATCACAGTTCATTCGCTATAGTTTAGAAAATGGTAATAAAATATGACAAGAACTCAGAGTTAAACTGTGTCAGAACAAATTAATCTTGATAATGCTAGATAATTTTGATAGAAAGGTATGTAATAGATTACAATCAACCAAAATAATTCAGACAGCTGTTAGTATGACAGTATTTACACAACTATCAATACTTAGTCGGGCAACCCTTAGCCTTAATGACAGCCTGTAGTCTACAGTCTAAAGACTACAGGCTGACCTAGTCTAAAATAATTTTTGGTTTCACTGTATATCCTTCGGTTATTTTCACACTTAATTATGCCCATTAAAATGTATTTTTACAAGTTTTTGTTACTTTCACTGTTCATTTTTTTGCTCTATGGTACATCATCTTTAATTTAATCGCATTAGAGCTGCTCTAATGCAGCGGCTTAGTACTGTAATAATGCGCTTTGCTGTAATAATGCAGGGAACCACTCGCTATAAATCTCCTAACTGTGATATTTTCAGAAATAAAATGTGATTGTTGGTACATTTTACCAGTTTTTACCATACTTTCAAAACAAAAATTAAAATAGGAAAAATATGCTATATGAAAATAATTTAAGACAAAATGTGTTTTACTGAGAAAAAACAAGATTTGGTTTTTAAAAAGGTACATCTGGAAAAAGGGGGGTTGTCTTATAATCAGGGTCGTCTTATATTCGGGCCAATACGGTAATAATTAGTATAGTATAAAAGTATATTTGAATATGTCATTAAGACAAGTAGAGGAAAAGCTTTGAGAATGAAAACCAACCTGTTTGTTCCTCAGTATCTTCATGTTTGATGATGAGAATAAATTCATGATGAGATGAAGAAAACAATTATAAATAGAAAGGTTAAGGATGAATTGAAGGGATGAATTGCAGAGCTATCAAAAGCCTAAAGCTATAATACTGTTGAGCTTTATATCTAGTTTTAAGTCTAAATGAAAGCAACTAAACTGCTTTCAATTCATGATAAACTACAGAGCATTTGTGATCTTCAAATTACAGAATTGGAAATAACTAATGAATATTTCAAACTCAAAAGAATTTGTAAATCAAAATTAAATTTGTGGTTGCTGATTTTATTTTATTAACTGAAACTGAATCATTATGTCAAAGTATTCATCTTATTCCATCTCAGTTTGTCCCCAGAACGTAAAGCCAGTAAATCAAATTTCAGCTTTATTTGGTTAAAGTGGATTTCATTAACGGTCCACGACTGTAAAGGATTACATTGAACGTGGGTTTAAAACCCACGAATTTGACAGGCTGAATGAAAATCTTTAATTAAAATGGTTAAAATAGTTCTTATAAACGTTAATGAACCATATATACACTATAAAAGACAGCTGTTTGTCATCAGCTCCAGTGGTGTAGATGGTAAAGCGCGTACTGAAGTTTTTTTGACGCGATCGACCCGGGTTCGAATCCGCCTTTTGCCGAACTTTTTTTTTCTCCCTTTTCAAATCTCATATCACATCGGAAAGGCATTTATTTTCAATAAAAATTAAGGAAATAATCAAAAAGTTGAAAATAAGTATTTGGGAAGGGTTAGGGTAGGTGTAGGGAGGGCTTTATTGTCCCATCAAGGTGGCATCCGTTTAATAATTTGAATTAAAATTATAATTTACACTCAATATGTTAAGTAGTATAAATAGCAGAAAATCCTGCTATTTTACCATAGTGTAAATAGAATCCATCACTATTTGCACTTAGTGCAAATAGCCGCTGCCTATAATGAATTTACAAGGCAGGAATAAACACTGCTGCTGCAGCAAAAGTTTGAGGAGGCAGTAGAATGAAAATATATGACTACGCACATAAATCAACTAAATGTAATAATTTAAATACTTTCACAAAGTGTTCAAAAGAAAACACATAAGTTTAGTCATTTTAAAAGCTGTATATACTAAAACTTATTTATATGTATATATTTAAATTAATTTAAATGCAAAGTTTCATATTAATTGACAGTTCATCAAATTATTATTTGAATATATTATGATTTAGAAATCATTATCATTCATGTAATATGAATGTAATTAGTAATTAGCAGCGAAAGACTGCTAATTAAAATTCTTTGACTGTAAACTACTTTAATTTGAAGAGAGAGATGGAGGAGTGGCTTAATTGCATCATATATACTTCACTTTGCTCACAGCTGATTGGTCCAGTTCGGGGTTTGTGGTCTCTAACCAAGAATAAAACCTGCTCAGGAGCAGGGTAGCCGTGTAGCGCAGGTTACCATGGCGACAAAACTCGCTCAAAACCAACCCACCTTCTTAAGCCTGAAAACTCAGAGTTTGTTCAAACTAAACGTGAACTTACCTGGGTAAAAACAAAAACCGGCTTCATGCAACAAGCAAGGTTCATACAACTCTAAATACCCTTTCATGATACAAAATTGAACATTGATCCTTTTGGGCATGTTGTTAAAACAAACAAGTCTTTACTTTTTCCCCTCCATAAATTTCTTAATAAAACTGTAGTAATGTAAATTGGCTTCTTGTTTATTTATTTTTTGTCTTGCCATATCGTTTATTGTTCGCTACTGTGTTGCTATTCTAGTCTGGCCGTTTCCTGAAGAAACCAAATCTGATCTATATGATGTAATGAATAAAACTATTTTTTGATTACCCAAAGTTTAATGGTGTTGTTCTCTTATTCAAATTATAAATGATATAACTAAACAAATTAATAAATATTTAGGTGAAGCTGTGCGTTTGAATTTGTCATCGCATCATCCTATGCAGTGTGGTGAATCATTATTGCTCATTATTGTCTATATATGTTATTTTAGTAATTTAAATAGCATGGGTTATCTTAATATATTGATTAATGACATTGTATTATAATATTACACCACCCTAATATTTAGGCTATTACCTTCTAATTTGCGTTGTCAGTGCAGGCTTTTTATATTTTTAGCTTAGGCTACTGACCGTTATGGATTAGTGTAGCCTGCATTAAAAAGTCTTGAACATAAAACAACAGGATAAAAATATAGTTGATGACTAGACATAATAATTTCATGACTCTAGACACTTCTTTGTGAAGACAGTAGCATAATACAGTGAAATAATATGCTCTTTAGCCATATAAATACAGTTGTCATGTGCGTGGGTAAAATTTACCCGCTGGTGCTTTTAGGTATACAGCGACCTCTGGTGGTTCTTGTGTTAAAGGGGTCATATGGCGTTGCTAAAAAGAGCATTATTTTGTGTATTTGGTGTAGTGCAATGTGTTTACGTGGTTTAAGGTTCAAAAAACATTATTTTCCACATAATTCCTTGTGTGTGTAAACATACTTGGTATTAAAGCTCTTTCTGACTTCTGACATTGATGCTATATGACTTCTTATTAACAGAGTCTCCTTCATTGACTGAAGGAGCTTCAATAGGAATGTGGGTTCCAATCACATTTGGGAACCGTGAAATTGAAAGTTATATCATTGTTAAAATTATCGTGGCTGTGTACATATATACAGTATGAGTATGTTTGGGCGGCTGAAATAGCTGAATTTGCTATGCAACTAAAATATCTCTCATAGAATATCACACAATGGACAAACCTGCCTCTCTGTGGAGTTCCTCTTTAATAACTAGGGCCTTTCGCACCGCTTTAGTTCCAGTACTAAATGTACAGTACTAAAGTACTGGGACGATTTTGCGCGAACTATTTCCCAGTACCATTTAAAGGGTTGCATTCGTAGTACCAGTTGTGCTGGTTAGACCCTGCTCCGGAGTAGGAGCTAATTTGGTTCTCGAAAAAGGCAGTCCGGTACTAAAATCGCACCCAGTTCCGGCGGTGCGAAAACGCCAAAAAGTGCGTAGTTCCACAATTAGTTCTGGTACTATGAAAAGGTTCCCACGGTGCGAAAGGCCCTACTGTTAAAAGTTTGAGGCCGGGAAACTACCCTACACGCAGTAGCCCTTCCCACATGTTCTGCATTATTTTAAATTGCAGTATATGTATATATTGTAATGTTTAATAATGAAACCATGGCCGCAACTAGGGTTTGAAAATTAGTGAGGTCTGGGGTGGGGACAGTTTTTGATGACAAATCAAAATGAAAAAATAAATAAACTTAAATTACTTAAAATGTTTTGATATGTTTAACCCTAAACTGCAACTTCCCACTTTACTAACTTCCTAAAGTGTCAAAATAGGTGGAAAAGGCAAGTCGAAAGATGCATATAATAGCTGAATGTGGCAACGCCCTCTTTCACAACACTCTCACTCCGCCAGCATCTCGCAGCGACATGAATCTTTCTCCATTTTCACACAACGGACACTAAAGATTCTAGCAAACTGTCTAGAATCACACATGCATAGACACTCTTTTTTTCACTCAAAAACTGAGGTGCATAGGCTCTGATTAGTAAGGCCTACAATCAATCAGTTCCAAAAACAAATACAAAACCTGTGCTTCTTGAAAGAAAACAAGCTGGCAACCTTTGGTGATAATATAGCATAACGAGATTTACCAGCATTTTTTAAAAGGCTGGTCATTTTTGACCAAGGAACACCAAAGGTGCTATATATGGGTTTCCAACACAGCACAAGGCTTAATAAACAGTTTCCTGGTTCTGTGTTTGAGTGGTGTGGGGAAAACAGGCTCGTCTAGTAGATTTCTCATTCCTGGAGAGCAACATTCCTGCTGAGTTTATTTTTGTGCTCCGAATACCAGAAATGAAATTTCTTTATTAATAAAAGAAACATCTAATATCAGATCTAATGCCTTTTCTGTGCTTTAAGAAACATGCCGCTGAAACATGCCTCTGGAACAAAGAAAACAAATATTCGTGTTTTATCAGTGATGTTTATTAGTAACTTTATACATTTTATGTGCTATGTGCATTTTTAATGTAGACTTTTAATCATTATGACAAATGGCACTTTGATGTACAGCAAAACATGGTTAGCCAAAAGTCATGTGCGTAATTATATGCACATGCAAACAAAGAATGCTGTTTGGCCAGTCAAATTTTCTCCCCTATTTAAACTCACACACCGCCTCATACTTGTGTAGACGGTAACGTGACAATAAAGTGAGTTGAGCTGGACACACATACTTGGACCAGGATGAAGGTTTTAGTTGTCCACATCTGGCTTCTCCTACTGCTCCTGAACCAAAGAAACAGTAACCTGGCTTCAGGTAAGACAGACAAAACTCCCCATATTCTGTGACAAGCTTGCACAAAAAAAGAAAAACAGAACATAAAAACAAGTGATGCATTGTTTTCTGTCTACAACCACAGTAAAACCTGTGTCTGTGAAGAAGCAACTGTGATTATTTACTTATCTTTTATTTATTTATTGTCATTGACACATAAATGCATTGTTACAGTGTTGCAGTGAATTCGATACTTGAGTAAGGCTTTACCTAACTACATGAAACATAGTAAGATGTGACATCAAATCTGGCTGAAGTTAAACTTAGTACGTCCTTTTCCATTTTGTGTCTTTATAAAAATAGTTTGAGAATTACTAAACATATGAGATAACATATTCTAGCTAAGGAAAACCCTAAAACTGAGTCATTGTTTTGCTCTGAAAACCACCGGATTTCGCAATTATTCCATGTCACAGAAGCTGATCTGCCCAACAACAGTAATGCTATTTAACCACTAGAGGGCAGGACATGATATGGGATGACAAAGTGTACAAAAGCACTGCCCTGCGCCCCAGTGTTCATACTATCCATCCTAAACAGAGATTAGAATAAGTGTGTCCCAAAGCATAGTATGTTGAAAAGAGTATGCCAAAAGTCCCCAGAGGGTCTACAATTTCAGGTAGATTTTCGAAGTGTGGATCTATCCATTGCACTTTGGAGAAGGATTCAATTCAGAACTACAAACATGAATAAAAGTGTTTAAAAAACTACAAACATGGCATCTGTGCGCAACCTACAATACTGACAGAAGTTTTATCCACGTACACAGAGAAATACTGAAGGCCAACACCTGTTCAAATAGAACATATGGAAAATTTACAACATGGAAAATAGAAAAAAAATGTAACTGTGACAAGATGATTGACAGGCCAGTTTACAGTGGCAGGGTGCATGCGTTAAATGCGACAGCGGTGTGATTAACGGTGCGTACCAAACGGGACATATCGCCCTCCGATGGGCACTTCGGAGTAAAAACAATCATGGCCGCCATATTGAAGGGCCGTTCCAAACCGAGGTGCTCAAAACTGGCCACTTCAAAGGGCCCTTCAGAATGAAGGATTTCGAAGGGTACAACTGATGGACACTTCGGGCCCCCATGATCCTTTGCACAGGTAGTTGTTTGACTTGTTCAGAAGGGATAATGGTAACACCACTAATGAACACACAGTAAGGTTAAAATGTGGTGGACTCTTGGCAAACGAAATTAATACATTACGCTAATAAAACGAACAAATAATTTTATTAAATATGCATGACAAAATGTGCATGAGAACAAAGAAATAATTTATTTATTCATTGAGCTACATGACATGAATTATGCATAGGCAAAATGTATCCATTTAAACCCAATTGCTTATGAAGTAATATCCATTGGTCTTGGTCCAATAAACCAAGAATAAATACATAAATAAAAAATAAACAACGTTAAACAAAAGGCGCAGCTTGTACAATCTACTCTTTTGTACAATCTACTCATCGTTCCGAGCGTGTTTTTTGGGGGTCAACCAGCGTACAAAATGTGCGACAAAGGTGCCTCCTTGATCGTCTCGTTAAGATGACGCAGAAGTGCGTTCTAAAAAAAATAGTTTTTTTGACCCCTACACCCTTCATCCATTCGAAGCTCTCACTCCGGAGGGTAAACCTTTTGAAGGGATTAGGGTGTAGGGATGAGCCCCTCAGAATGGAACACAGGGAGTATGTCCCAAAGCTTGCCTACTCTTCTACTACACACTCAAAAGTGTGTACTTTTTCTTCACCAAAAAAGTACATACTTTAAGGGCATAGTATAAGTATGCAATTTGGGTAGCAGCATTGGTGTTTAGATTTTGTAGCTAAAATAAGATGCATTGACAAGTGTTTTATACAGTGGCACATGCAAAAAACGCACCAACAAATTAAGAAAACATCTTAATCAGTTTGACAACACGTGCTGCAAATACTCAAAATACAGAAACGTGCTGCAAATGTTCGTAACAACCAAATACAGAAACGCGCTGCAAATGTTCGTAACAACCAAATACAGAAACGCGCTGCAAATACTCACAACACATTGAAATAGAGGAATGTGCAACAAATACTCACAACACAACCAAATACAGAAACACGTTGCAAATACTCACAACACAACCAAATACAGAAACACGTTGCAAATATTCGTTCATTTCGTTCATTTTAGCAAAATATAATTAAAATGTTACGTGTTACTTCCCTAACACGTCTACTACTTACGCAAACGTTGATCACACTACAAACAATACAAAACTGCTATAAGAAACAGAAAAGATGAATTCATTGTTTACCTGGGTCTTCAGTCTATGATTAGCTCACCTCAGCTCTTATCTGACAAGTCTTCAGGTTTGAGTCGTTCGTTCATCACATGAAGTTTAACCAATGCAGTGTGAGCCGGAAAGAGAATTGATTCGTTCATCTCTCGAGTCTTTCCAATCATTCGTTCTTTTGTCACGTGACGTGACAGCATTGGAT
>NW_015624228.1:83955-85413 GCF_001515625.1 Sinocyclocheilus rhinocerous | reverse complement strand
CAAATACTCGCAACACAACCAAATACAGAACTGTGCTACAAATACTCGCAACACAACCAAATACAGAAATGCGCTGCAAATACTCGCAACACAACCAAATACGGAAACGTACTGCAAATACTCGCAACACAACCAAATACAGAAATGTGCTGAAAATACTTGCAACACAACCAAATACAGAAATGTGTTGAAAATACTTGCAACACATTCAAATAGAGAAATGTGATGCAAATACTCACAACACAACCAAATACAGGAACGTGCTGCAAATATTCGGAACACAACCAAATACAGAAGCGCATTGCAAATACTCGCAACACATTGAAATAGAGAAATGTGATGCAAATACTCGCAACACAACCAAATACAGAAACGCACTCCAAATACTCACAACACAACCAAATGCATAAACATGCTGCAAATACACACAACGCGACCAAATACAGAAAAGCGTTGCAAGTAGCACAGACCACTATGGAAATGTTTCAAGGGGATCCGAACAACCCTTACTAACCGTGGATTTATTACAGTAAAAGTGTTAACCATGTTTTTTTTTTAAATAGTAAAACCATGGTTAATTTTCGTAAGAGAAGTTGTAAAAGTATTTGCAGCACGCTTTTTGTATTTGGTTGGGAGTATTTGCAGCGTGTCTTTGTATACTATGGGTGTTTTTGTGATGAGTTCTGCATGATAAGTGGGACTGCTGTCCTGACTACAATCTCAACACAAAACATTCCAGGAAATCTGAAAAATCTTTAAAAAAATGTTTAAAATCACAACACTTTTCACAGAAGCTAATTCTACGTCATCAGCAAATTAACAGCCTTTATCACCATTAACAGCATTACCATCAACTTTACCATCATTTCCAACATCATCAGCATGGACCACACCAGACTCACCGAATCTGGGACTATCTTCATCATCCTCTTCATCTTCACGAACCTCCGCACCATCATCATCTTCACCATCGCCAACATCTTCATCATCAATAACCTCATCATCAGGTATCTATTTTGATTATTTTAATAATTAAAGCTGCAGTCTGTAACTTTTTTGGTTAAAAATGATCTGGATATTGAGAAGCACCCAATGAGTCCCGGCTAGTAGGCTATATGGCATGTGAGGATGCTGGAGGTGGCGGATCATTTGTGATCCGTGCTGGCAAAATAAGTCGCAATGCGCATGGGCAAATTTAGAGCTACACGCAAAAAAAGTGAAACATTTTCAAATACTCGCAACACAACCAAATACAGAAATGCGCTGCAAATATTCGCAACACAACCAAATACGGAAACGTGCTGCAAATACTCGCAACACAACCAAATACAGAAAAGCGCTACAAATACTCGCAACACAACCAAATACAGAACTGTGCTGCAAATACTCACAACACAACCAAATACAGAAATGCGCTACAAATACTTGCAACACAACCAAATACAGAAATGCGCTGCA
>NW_015624228.1:67180-83945 GCF_001515625.1 Sinocyclocheilus rhinocerous | reverse complement strand
AATAATTATCTTTATTTGTATGTTTTCTGAGAGGAGTACCTTTTCTCCGCTCGTAAGCGCCTGCATAAAGGCGCCTCCAACAGCGCAATCCCGATAAATATAAACATATACAGAGAATTACAGTATTTAAATATTCACGCAAACATAATCTTTTATGTCTTAAGTGAACATTTGAGGAACTGTTGGGGGAAAACATCTGATGTGTAACATTATATTAGATCCGTGCATTACAGCAGGTCTTAATATATAGGCTGTCTGTCGCATTAATGTTAATCTAACAATAAAATAAAAGATGGAATCACTTGCTGCTCTTGATTGAGCTGCTTTTGTAGTTTTAATCATCAATTTATTTGTAACGAACACACTAAAGGGATTTTTACATTTGATTATTTTTCTTTCTTACTTGAATGAAAAAAGTAATGCATTATTTGTTTTTCTTATTTGTTCTTTTTTTGCATCTGTTCTTATTTATAATTAACAAAGATAAACTAAAAATAGCTATATTGTGATTATTAAGATAGTAATTATTAAGAAAAGAACTGGAGGAAAATATGCAACGTTGCTCAGTGATTTTGCTTTGGAAGCTTCAGAAAACTTTAACTTGATTTTTCTCAAAATTGACTGCTGACTCTATCGACTTCAAACGGGTGTAGCGCAGTCATTGTTCGTCCGATTCCAACAAATCATAATGGATTTTTTAATGGAGAATGTTAACTCATTTTTGAAAATTTGCTCATTGTGACTCATTTTGCCAGCACAGTTCACATTTAGCCTTTTTTGACAGCAGCTGGAATAGTTAAACTTGTCATTTCGATGGCGGATTGTAATCCAGAAAGGATTATGTGTTAATGAAATGCATGTAAGTGACTAAAATTAGATGTCCGTGTATCATCCAATCATTCAATTATTCCATTCAATCTGGCAAATTAAAAAAAACCCCGGAAAAACATGAAAATGGCTGTAACTATGCACCTTTTAGTCCGATTGACTTGAAATTTGGTATGCAGAGTCTTTATCCAAGGTGCCACCCATATCTATAAGGGCATTGTGTGTCTTGAAAAATATGGCCGCCACCGGCCAATTAATTTTGAGCACCTATTAGAAAAGGTTAACGGAGGCTGACCGGAACGAATTTTGAGGAGCCCATTTGAATCATGGCCTTAAGAGGTCTGTGAGAAATTTGAAATTGTTTTATGCCTTGCATATCACAAAATGTTTCACACATACACACAATATTAATATCATATGTTAGATCTCTTCATTCTGAACAACTTTGCCTCTAGAATCACTGCTGTCAATCAAATGTTTTGTGAAATATTTTCCATAATGTAAAAAACCTACTTATGTCCTAGACAGTTCATTCAATTTTCACCAAAATTGATACAGACCATCTTTGGATGGCCCTAACAAAACGTTATCAAAAGCTTTTTGATAGACCCAACCGTTATTGAATAACACACAAATCTAATGAATTTGATGAGGCTTTATCTTCCACTCAACTTATCGTTTTCAGACCAGACTTCGACCAAACTTTGTTATGACAAATGTTCTGAGGTTACCTGCACAATTTCAGCACAGTGCCACCTAGTGGTCAGGAGATATGAAAAATGCAATTCTTTGGCATATTGGCACCAAACTATGTGTGTTATTGTCACCCCTAGTTAACTACACCACATCAATTTGGGAGCAGTGCCACCTATTGGCCAAAAGTCATACATTTTGGTTGCACTTTATTTTACAGCACGTGTTCTTACATGTACTTACAGTGTACTTACAGTGTACCTACCTAAGAAAGTTCTGGTAATATAAGGTAACTACATGGGGTGAGGTTAGGTTTAGGGTTAGTACCTAGTTATTGTAATTACTATAATAAATACATAGTATGTACATGAGGAACAGGACTGTAAAATAAAGTGTTACCATTATATTACTAGCAATTTTATGAATTTTCAGCCATTTTGAATAAAATCAACTTAAAATGTCTATAATTACTCAGAGGTCTTAAAGTGCTTGAATTGCTGCTTACAGCTATATTTTTTATTTGTTTGTTTTTGTTGTTGTTTTGTCCAAAGAGGTGGGCTTGCAAAAAAAAAAAGCACACATGGAATTAGCTGGTTTTGCAGCAAAAGACAATACATTTTTTTAAATACCAGTAAACTGACTAAAGTGACATTTTTGACAATAAGGCATTTCAATAATAATAACCTTTGCATTGCCATTAGAGTGAAATTACTGAACATAAACATAGGAAACTGTCTCAAGTCTCAAAATACTTTTAAAAGAAAAACAAAATCAGACTTTCATCAGGGAGGTTTTTGCATCTGCAGTCTTCATATGCAACTTTATCAAAACAACATGTATAAAAAGTCTGTATGTGTATATACTGTGTGTTTTTGTAATAAATCTTTTAAATATGTCTATCTTTTGAGTTGATAGCCCCACGGGCATTGCTCTGACATGTAGTGTGCTTGCGACCCGAGTTTGAGTCCTGACTCGAGGACCTTTCCTGATCCCATCCCCCTCTCTCCTCAACTTCTACAACTAGAAATTCTATCTTTTACTTATTTATTTATATAATATCATCCTGTAGCCATATAGATCTATTGATATACTTCAACGCGCATAGGTCAGGATCCAAATCACTGCATGGTTCCATGTTTTTTGTGCAATGGTCATCTTCTTTTCTGTTTTAGTTTGTAATACTTGCACTGAAAATGAGGTCTGTCAAGAGAGAGATGGTGTCTATGGCTGTGGTTGCTTGCAAGGACAAAGACCAAATCCTGAAATCTTTGGTAAGTATTGTGCATTCATACATTAAAAAATATTTTTTTAATTAACTCACATCACAGTTTCACGTACCCCACAGGGCAACACTTTATAGTAACAGTACATAAATAATCATATAATAATACCTTAATTAATACTTCAACATGAACTCATGATAAGTGATATCTAGGGGTGTGATGAGATCTTGTGCCACGAGATCCCGCGATATTAAAATGTGATGAGATTTCTCGTTGAAGTGAAAAGCTGTTACGCGATATCACCATGATGGAGTGTGAGGGTGAAATTAGCATAAAATATTAACATTACATTGCCTCCACTGTTGTTTTGCTTTTTTTATGGAAATAAAAACCATTTAATTTAGTTGCATAACAGTTGCTTCAATTCTAAACTCTGCTCTGCTCATCCAGCACAAGCTGCAGAGTTGCACACAGTGCAGCAGGAATCAGAGTTCACTGAGCACGTGACGAGAGTAATGCCGGGTTCACACTGCACAATTTTAGCCCCAATTTTCACTTGCCGACAATTTTGTGGAAATTGGCGACAAATGCTGAAATTGGAGGAAAATTGGTGCTTGTTAACAAAAGTGACAATCGCGTAGTGCTGGGGTTCTCAACTCTGGCCCTCAAGGTCTATTTTCCTGTAGAGTTTAGCTCTAACCCTTATCAAACACACCTGAATAAGCTAATCAAGGTTTTCAGGATTATTAGAAAGTTACAGGCAGAAGAGTTTGATCAAGGTTGGTGCTAAGCTCTGCAGGAAAGTGAACCTCGAGAGCCAGAGTTGAGAACCCCTGGCATAGTGTGTGTTATCAAAGATTATTTAGCATGCTAAATATCTGGATCTGTCGGCAACTCGCAGTCATGCAGTGTGAAATGTGTTTTGACTGGAAATTACACCGGCGACAACCTACAGCCAATGAGAGAGCAGACATAGGGCAAGGGAAAGTTCAGTGGGAGGAGTCATAATAGACCTGCAACTTCCTATTGAAAAGTTGTGTAATGTGTGATCCCCCGTCGCCAATCTGTCGTGTAGTGTGCACACAACAGCAACTAGATGTACCCCAGACAGTCGTGTAGTGTGAGAACAGCTGACAACTTTGAAAATCTTGCAGTGTGAACCTGGCACAAGGCGAGATGACTGTCAAGACCATGGCTGAGGATTCGTTGCGCAAGAGCCTAAAGCCACCTTTCCACTATCTTTCATAAACGACAAGCGATTGAACGGAAGTCATTAATTTCCAATGGAGAGTAGTGTGGGAGCTGCATGGAACTCCGATCATATGCGTGCGTATGTGGAAGTTTCGGATGCGTTAAAATATTTGAACTTCTGTGGCTAGACCGTCCTGTAAACACCATTTCAGTAAAATAGTGGTTTAAAATAATTATGGCAGAAACAATTATTTTATCATTATTAGATTTGATTAGCACCATAATGACCTACTGTGTCATTTGTTTTGTGTGGTGTCATGTCTGGTTTTGGATTTTGTTTCATGTTCTTGTTTTTTATTTTTAAGTCTTTTATTTTGTAGATTTGCCGCAGTCATTGGTTTCTGTCAAGTTATGTGATTCCCTGTTCCCTCATGTGTGTTGTTTCTATTGGTTGTCTAGTTCATTTGTCATGTTTTCATTGGTTGGTTTTTGTCATGTGACTCCTATTGTTTGATATAAGTAGTCATGTGGTTGTGTGCAAAAACGAAGCTTCGGACATCACTGTGAGATGTCTGTTTTTTTTTATGCAAGCTTCGAAGCCTCGGTGCCGAACGTCACATCACTAGTTCGGAGCGCGTATCAAAATGCCAAAGTCACGTGATTTCAGTAAACGAGGCTTCGTTACGTCATAACTGTTTTGAAACGTTTCGAAATTTCAATGGTTTGAGGTTGGGGGGCGATCTCTGTGAACCTGTGAAATATGCGAGTTCACTGAGATTGCCTCCCAGCGGTGAACCATTGAACCAGCGTCTATGGTTTTTACCTGATCTCGAATCAGTTTTATCAATTTGTGGACGTTCTTAACAAGACATTTGCTATGTGAACACACACACACACACACACACAAAACACGCCATGGACATGACAGCATTGGAAATGAATGGGAAGCGAATTTCTTCTAGCAAAAATATTTGGTAATGCTCCCAAACAAAATCTTACTGAATGCTAATTTTTTGAGTTATAAACCTCAAAATTGTATTCTATTCTCAAAAAGTTGTTAACAGGTAATAAACGGATCGTAAATATAATTTAAAGGCATAAACATACAAAATAATAAATAAAAACATTGTCAAACTAAAATATAATATATTCATTTCATTAGAAGAAAGAAGAAGGTTAAACATGCTCCATGAGAGTAGATAAGTACTCTGACTTTTAATTTTAAAAAGAAAGAATGATTTAAAATGGTCATAATTTAAATTTTTGAGACATAAATAACTGGACATAAATTACTGCATGATTTGGCCATTAATTACATAGATTCATCTAACCAAACATGGAAAAACAGACAATTAGCAATAATTAACAAAAACAATAATTGGCACTAATACTGTGATCTCAACCTCTTTCCCTTCATAGACATCCTTCTGTGACTTGTACACAGATAAACACCATCCGTTTAAATTGGCCACAGGGATGAAACTGCAGTCATACATAGCCTCTTGAGGAAATCTGAAGACTGTAAAAATATGAGGGAAAATTAGGAATGAACTGCTGGTGATAACCCAACACAGATAATTGTATTGCAGTCACCCACTTTCACAATAAAATTTTATTTCGCAATTATATTGTGAAAGTGACCAACACATACTGTCTGATCTTGCATAAATCAAGGCAATAACACCAAAAATAATTTGACATAACTTAGAAATTCTTTATCTGCTCAGATGCTGTGGAGTCTTGTGCCAGCAGCACTGGCTCCATGTCTCTATCCCGCTGCCAGCTCTTTGAATCTGGTTTTCGTTCTGAGAACCTGCACCTAAATGACCCAGGCTGCAGAGGAACCCTTGAGAATGGCAGACTTGTGTTTCATTTTGACAATGAAGACTACATATGTGGTACCACTCTGATGGTAATGACCTTTCCAGTTCTGTTTCATCACTAGAGCTACTAACGAGATACCTGTCCATACATATGTGTAATGATTAATAAGTTGTAGCTGGGGTCCTTTAAAATAGCAAACCATGATTCGGTTCCAGACCCCGACTTGGTTCTATCCGAGCCGTGAAACATAATGGCTACAGAAGTGCATCAAAACAACAGAGCAGTACACGAAGTAATCACAAGTGCTCAGCATTTTTTCCCCCGGCAATATACTATGGAAGCCCATTTCAGCCACTGAATAGAAGATAAAAAAGGTAATTGCGACTTTTTATCTCACAATTCTGACATTTTTTGTTATAAACTCGCAATTCTGAGAAATAAAGTCAGAATTGTGAGATACAACCTCGCATTTGTGAGAAAAAGTCAGAATGGCGAGTTATTATCTGAATATTATAATACTATTTGAATATTATGTACATTGTTGTTTGTTTTTAAGTAGATACTTATGTTAAGTAATATAAAAATGCATGGTCCAAAATCTTTTCTCAGAGTGAAGTGGCCCTCTGCCATACATAGATATTTAAATGTAAAAATAACAATAGCCTGATCTTATCTTTTAATATTCGTATCCGATTGCGCTCAACTAAAGAAATATGTTCTATTTTTTTGTAGATAAGTCCTCAGACACTACTGCTTTGGCTCTTGGGGCCCAATATCCTCATCTTTGATGACTACTTTTAATGTATAGGATTTTTTTTTATTTTACAAAGTAATACTGCTGCTCGGATGGAAATGTATAACTATTCCAAAAAATGTATTGCTCCGGACCTGCGCCGGGAAGGAAATATCGAGACCGGACCTCTTGGAAGTTTAATTGAATACCCCTGTCCTATAGCTTGAGATTGACATTTGTTCATCTCCTCATAGAGCAACGGGACTCACTTCATCTACCAAAACGCCATTCAGTGCACTCCGAGAAACACTGACCAGAGCGTCATTACGAGAGAGAGATGGATGAACATTACATTTTCGTGTGTGTACCCTCTGATCCAGAACCTGTCTATGAGCAATGTTATCCAAGCTGAAGGCGGAAGGTAAGGCTAATCAGTATCTTCTAGTTTATTGGCAAGGCAGTGTATATTCCAATATCACCTTTCTGTATGGGGCACGAGCTATCACCATAACCATTTACTTAAGTCTTTGTTTGATATTTTTGCCCACAGTGAGATAAGCGAGGAGCCTCCTGCTGGCCAGGGCACATACCAGATACGCATGATTCCCTACCATGATGCACAGATTACTAGCCCATATGATGGGGAGGTGGAAATACAAGTGAACCAGCAGATGTATGTGGCGGTTGAGGTGGAAGGAGTGGATCGAAATCAAATCGCAACAGTTCTGGACAACTGCTGGGCCACACCTGTTAATGATATTGACTATCATCTTCGCAGGGATCTAATTATTGGAGAGTGAGTGACTTGATGTTTAAATGGTTAAATGATTACATTTGTTGTAATCTCAGAAATTGATCATCTAATAGGGAAATTATGACAAAGTGCATCATAAACAAGACATTTCAAACTCGCCATGCTCTAGTTTTCTAAAACTCTTCTCCCCTCCTAGATGCCCGAACCCTGTAGATGGCACAGTGGAAGTTCTTCAGAATGGTATTGATACAGCGAGCCTCTTCTCCTTCAGGATTTTAACCTTCTCAGGAATCTCTGACCACATCTTCCTGCACTGTCAGGTTCATCTTTGCCTTGTGCAGAGTGGCAGATGTGCAACGGTATGTTTGGACAGTAAATTATAACTGCATTGCTTTGATCTCAAAGTAAATTATTAATCTTTTATGACAAGCCTCTCTAAAAGAAAACACATTAAACAGCCTTTACGGTTTGTTTGTTTTTTTGTCTGTCATCTTCAGTCATGCGACCATGCATACAGACGTAGAAGGCGCAGATCTCTGGACTTCCACCACTCGGCAGCGATCACCGTGGGTCTCATGAGGGGTCTCAGTAACCCTGCTGAATGAAAGATCCTGCATTTATCATCAAAAACTTCAAAAATGAAATTTAAATATGATTTGAAAGCACTTCCTTATCTTGAAACGACTACATTTAAAACAGAGAGATATTTTAAATAAACACACCACTTATAAAAACTAACTGCTAGGTGAAAAAGATGGAAAAACAATTTAATTTAACCCAGGCATTACAAATTAATTTTTCTGTGCATTATTTCAAATAAATGAATGCACAGAAAAATAGATATCTCCGTAACTCTCTGTGTGCATTGTTTTATTGCTGTAGAAGAAGTGTTATTGAAACAGTATATACAAAACTAAATTCTTTGTTGGGTGGATATAACTAAAATGTACTATATATGGAATTAAATGAGAGAATTACTGTCTTTCTGCTTGTTCAAGGAGTTATCTTGGAACACAATACACCAGACTAACCTTGAATAAAAGCCTGCTTAGCAATAAAGATTTAAATTTTTCTTGAATTATAGTTTCATGAGTTTAAAGTGAATTATATATTTATTGAGTGCTACTTGCAGTGTAAGTAGTATTGCAGAATAGAATGAACATGTCACTCAGAGGTAATGCATAAACCCCCCCTTGTAATAATACACAAATTCATCCCTTGCTGTTTTTTATTTGACTAGTGTGTTCGCATAGAGGTATTTTTATGGGGCAATGCGTATGCATAAATCTTTACAATTCAAAGAGACAAGGTCATCTATTTCTAATCTAAATGTGACCTGGGGCCTGTTGTTCTAAAGTAATCTGATCGGATTTTGGCCATCGGATTGGATCAAATCTTGAAAATGGGTTGTTTAAAGGGGTCATATGATGCTGCTAAAAAGAACATTATTTTGTGTATTTGGTGTAATGAAATGTGTTTATGCGGTTTAAATATGTGGGGGTGTGTTAGAACGAGCCGTTTTAGGTAGGTGTGGCTGACTCTTAACTTTTATAAAGAATATCTCTTTGGATTTGAGACTTTAGTGTTTGCAACTTTACAGATCTTCTTTATGCACCAAGAGCTTGTAACACTCCAAAGAGAAAGGAACAATTGAAATCGCATCATATGACCCCTTTAAAAGAAAAAAAGTAAAGGATTCTGAATTCGGTTTAGATCACAAAATCCAATCCTGGTTTTGATCTGGATTAAATCCTCAGTTTGTGTTGTTCAATACGTTTTAGTAAGATTGGGATACTTTTGATCCCAGCAGAAGGGTTGATTTCAGGAACAAAAATGTAATAAAACTTTAAAACTGGTCCAAAAAATACATTTGTAACATGCAATATATCCCCAAATTTCCAAACAGCTGTCAATATCAAACAAAAATATTACATTTAATTTAAAGTTGTTGTTTTTTAAATCACTGATTGTAAACTACATTGGCACAATCATCAGAGATGGACCAGTCAGAAGTAGTTGTGTAAATGCAATGCAAAACTAGAATGCAAAACATTGGGGTTTTTTCCACCTAATTTTTTTTCCATCAATATGTCCCTTTAGGGTCTCCGTAGAGCACTAGTAATCCAGATTTGGAAATCTGAAAAAGTGTGTATCTGGATCAGGGTGAGTAAGATGGGTTTCCTGATTCTGGATAGCAAAACATGGGATTTCCAAATCCAGATCATTCTGGATCAACTGGCCACTGATGTTTCCATGACAGTTCATCACTCGCACATCCTACGCGCACTTGCTCATACGCGTACTATATCCAACATTCAGAGAAACCCCAATGAGCTCAAAGCAGCAAAAAAATCATCAGTGCAAGAAAACCTTCACTCCTTTTTCATGATCGAGTCAACCAGTGTAAGTTGCCTTGGCATGTGACATCCAAATTGTGTTGCACAATGATGAATAATTTGCTGCACAGTTCTTTTTAAACTCTGCCTATTTCTCTTGAGGAATAACTATCAAGCTTTGATAGCAATTAAAATATTTGTTTCAGCATGTTTTTGGAACCAAAGAACCTCTCTCTCTCTCCCTCTCTCTCTCTCTCTCTCTCTCTCTCTCTCTCTCTCTCGAGAGAGAGAGAGAGAGAGAGAGAGAGAGAGAGAGGGGAGGAACACGTTCTATGGCCTCCTTCCTCAAGAGAGTGTCTACTTCTTGTTCCATAACCAGAGCCTGCTCAGGGCCCACCAGTGTGAAAACCCCTCTTGAATAGAGGCAGACGAAAACCGAACTGTATTCTGTACCCTCTTTCTACAGTGTGCAGGACCCATTGAGACACGTTTGGCAGAAGTTTCCACGCTGCCAGATGGCCTACTAAGGGAATCAGTCTCTTTAGACTGACCTCTGGTGTTCTTTGAACGGTTAGTTCGGAAGACCTGCAGGGAGTGACCGAACTAGCTGTTCTGATAATCCTTTTAGAGGACGTGAGCTTACCAGAGCCGCTACATTTCTGGGCGGACACTGAGAGCTGTGCTCGCTGGAGACCGCTGTGCCCTGAAGCACCGGCAGGGTTAACAGATCGATCTCTCGAGGGCACTGAGGAGAGACGGGCACCGTGTGGTGAGGTGTACACCGCTCTTCCCCAGAGAGGCCTGCCCTCAGAAGTCCTGGGCCATAGGCGTCAGGACCTTTTGGCCGAAGACTTCCTAGCGAGAATGATGGTCCGCAGATCCACCTTCTGCTTAGAAGCCTTTGGCCAGGAGCGCGGGGGAGTACGAGAAGCGGCGCTCCATTTCTGGATCTCCCTGTACGAGGAGCTGGTACACGGCTGGGGCTGCTCCCACCCAGCAGCCCCATGAGCATGAGAGCGACGAGGAAGGAACCGCTGGAATGCCACTGCCTGTTGCTTGGCCTCCTGGAACCTGTGGACAACAGTACATACTGCGTTGCCGAATAGGCCAGAAGGCGCCAGCGGGACATTCTGCAGAAAGGCCCTGTCCTTCTCTTTGATGTTAGACAGGGTCAACCACAGATGCCGCTCCATTGCTGCCATAGACCGCCCAATAGCTCTGGCGTCTCCTTGGTGGTATGGAGGGACAGATCTGCGGCCCAATGTAGTTCTTGGATATTGTCGATTTTCACTTCCTTGCCCTCATCAAGCTGTTTTAGCAGGTCGGCTTGGTAAGCTTGCAACACTGCCATGGTGTGCAAGCACGCACCAGATTGACCTGCTGCCGTATCCCGTATATGCCGTATTGACCTGCTGCTTACCCACCAAAGCCGAGGAGGTCCGAAGTGGCTTGGTGGGTAGTGCTGGGGCCTTAAAGACGATGCGGTACCAGGAGACATAACGGTGCAACTCTGTGTCTGTGTGCCCATGTGTTGTTAGGAACAGCTTCATCAGCAGGTGCCAGCTCTGTCAGGAGGTATCTGCACGCATCTTCCAGCTCAACATTCTTGTCCACTTCCTGATGAGCATTTTCATCATACAGTGACAACTTTGACAAGCCGACTGCCTGAAAAGACACAAACTTTGAGAAGTCAATGCAAGGATCCTCCAACCTCTGCGACCCCAGCACCTTAGGGTCCAGCAAATTGGGGACTCTTCGCTGTGAAAAACAAAACAAAATGGGGATTCACATCATGGAAGTGGTGGCTTGCAAGCTGGCTGTACGTACCGTGGTGGAAGGACTGGGAACGTGTGCAGACGAAGCCTCACAACTGTGTTTCTTCTTGGCGGACATAGTACTTGGCAGAGTTTAGACGGGAGAAGGCATAGATGCAGGCTCTGCAAAGGAGGTAATTCATTAAATATCGCCGGCTAAAAAGTAACTAGTAACTAGTACTCTGAGTAGTTTTTGAGAGTACTTTGTACTTTTACTTAAGTACTGTTTTGACACCAGTACTTTTACTTGTAATTGAGTATTATTTCAGCAATGTAACAGTACTTGTACTTAAGTACAAATTTTCAGTTCTCTTTCCACCACTGATCATATAATAATTGCTGTTAATAGTGTTCATCGTCTGTTTGATTACGTCTTTAATTGATTTTTCCGTACATTTCTGCCATATGTACATTAACTGACTGTCACCACTGATAAGCTACCACTAAATATTGTAGAAACTTAATTTGCTGTAAAGTTGCTTTGCAACGATTTGTATCATGAAAAGCGCTATTCAAATAAACTTGAATTGAACTGAATCCATTCCAAACCACATCTCAGCCACGATTCTGGAACATCGTTTTTAGGAGGGAAGACAAAGGAACACGGAATCCACACCAATCCCACAAATCTGTGTTTGTATTATTTTTGTGTTACTGTGTAATGGGATCAAAATTGTACTTGTAATAAAGAATTTCTTTCAGTCTGTTAACCGCAAGTTTTGTTGTTGTTATTTTTCATTTCAATGTCTTTATAGCATTTATATATGATGTGAGTACTCCACAAGCACACAAATGACAATGAAAAGTTTTTATTTTTATTGTTATTATTATTAATATTTTACTTATTTAAACATTCATATAAAAACAACGGTTTGTTGACAATAAATTTAATTTTGAAGCACAATATGTTTGATGTTTGGGGATTTCGTGTGTGTGGGGGAACGCCCCCTTAGAAAAACAGTACATACATGGCTGCTGTAGAGAATTCCAGCCATTTAGTGTTCAGAGCTCGCCTGAGGAAGGATCACAGAGTCCGAAACGTCGCGATAGGCTTGAACACACAACGTTAGGCCTCTGCCTGCAGCGTCTTATGAAGTGTGACATCATATACCTCTGTAAATAAATACAATTTAAATTCACATCTCACATACTTTAATGCCCTTTGAATGGAACATACAGTGTACACTCGTTTCGAACTGGAATCATGGCGGAATATCCGGTGATGTCCACTTCACAGGGCACTTATGGTCGAATAGAGCAAACGTCGTACATGATAAGAGAGACATGCAAAAGAACTGGGCGCGAGAACTGAGTTTGGAAACCGCTGCACTAGACAATCAATACTGAGCAGTGTGTGTATGGAAGCGTGTGACCTAAATAGTGTCCTGACAGGAAACGTGTGTCAGTGATGGTTCCTATGTGAGAGGCATGATGGGTAATGTAGTCCGGGATGAAGCGCAACAGTTAGTGTCCTTGTGGAGGAAATTATGACATCTGGTGGTGAGCGGACGGAAGAGCAGGGAGCAGATTCGTGACAACAACATATGTGAAAATTTGGCAGCTGTGCACGTCGATTCAGAGTCGGCGCCATCTGAAGTCCTCGCAGGAGTCCTCCTCATCTCTTCACAGGTGTCGGGTCGTCTGAAACTTATTTCACACTTTGATTCAAAACGTGACAACAGAACTTTCCCCCCATTTGTTTATTGAACTTTATTTACTCCTGGATTTCTTTTCTTTACAAAATGTATTTTACTTATTTGCTCATTTTCCTTTTTTTTCCCTCTCTGGGAAAAGTTTTCAACACGACACTCTGAAAACGAGACGTCTCGGGACAGCTTCTGCAGCATCTTTTGCAGGTCCTCATAGGTCATGTTGAACGTCCTCGCGTAGCCCATCAGCTCGGGCTCATGCTGCACCACTTCGGATATCTTTGGGGAGTTAAAAAACAAAAGAGATGTGGTTAGGGTCTCCGAAACCTGAATGCGTCAAAAATGGCAATACATTCACGGCGGAGAGTAATGGATCTTGTATTCAGCTCCTGCCAAAACAGATGCTTCAGGAGCGATATGTACTCTTCATCACACTTGGGGGGTGGGGTGGCGGCGGGACCATTTGTTTCAGTGAGATTTCAGTAAGTTTGCTAGGTGCGCCCACTGCGCTTGAAAATGGACGGTGAGCAAGCTACACTTCAAGACTGCAGCTTGGGTGGGGAGACAGCTAGAGCAGCGAAAATGTACATTTCTATTTAATTTATGCTTCTCACATTATTACAGTCTTTATGAAATGAATATTATGTTATCACAAATTGTTAAATAAATTACCTTTTGTTGGATAAATGCTTTGAAATGGGAATTTTTAAACGTCAATTGTGGGCGATGACCACTTGACTGAGACGGACAGAAGACGCTGTTTGCCCGTCATCCTGCGCGCAGTGATGATGTTTATATTCATAAAGGATCAATTAAGTTAGCGTTAACTTACATGAATTCAATGTTTTATGCCAAACTTAAATTTTCATGAAGTTAACTTAACATTAACTTAAAGTTAAACACAATGATAGGATATTTATTGTTATTTAATAAGATTTCATACACCAAGTTAACTTATATAATTACAAAACTTTGTGAATATAAACAATTTTATAAACAATCATTTGAAGTTAAGGTTAACTTGATTAACATATAATATCATATTTCAAAGGAAAGTCAGTAAAGCAAAAGAAAGATGTCAGGAAAGAAAACAACAGTACTCAAAGGAGAAGTTAAAAGAGGCAGTTGAGGAAGTAAAGGCAGGAGCAAGTTTAAGGGCAACCGTGAAAAAATTTGGCATTCCCCACACCACTCTACAGGACTATAGTTTTACATACGTTTTATTTTCTTAGGTGGCGAGACCACTCAATCCAGCACTCAACCTACTGACACATCAACCATCACTCGAACACCTTGCCCCACCTGTAACATTAATAGAGTGGCTCCCAAAAATGACCTGGTGGCAGCAGGTGTAATCCCAGAGAGTCTGGCTAACGTCCTCACGAGTCCAGCCCTGGAGAGGAAGGAGAAGGTGAGAAGTCCAGCTCGTGTCATCACCAGCGACGAGTACTTCGACCTGCTGGTAGAAAAAGAAACTGAGGAGAAAGAGAAGGAAGAAAAGAAGAGAAAGGCAAGGAAGAGATTGCAAAGAAGAAGGAGGAAAAAAGACAAGCCCAGGAGGCCAAAAGGCAAAAGATAATTGTCTGTTTTGCTTACATACATCTACACATTTAATTTTTTAAGATTAAAACAAAAGATGTGCACTGTGCAATGGGTATTCTCCCAGGGAATGATCACGCAAACGTGCTTGTCTGGCTTTCAACAACGGAGGAGTGGTTGCTGGTGTGAAGGGCGAAAAGTGTATGGAACATGGTTAGTCTATGTTACTCATGTGCGGATGCGCTTTACTCACTTTATCTAACGTTAATTGCGTAAACCTTGTGACGTCACGGCGCCAAACCAGAATAAATAAGGGAAACAGCAAAACAATTTGTCATTCCCCACACCACTCTGCAGGACTATAAAAAAATAAATATGTCCACAACCCTCATCCTAATTCGGCCCTGACACCTGGAGAGGAAGAGGCTCTCCTTTCCTTTATATTCTGGATGGCAGACCATGGCTTTCCAGTGTTGGGATCATCAAGGAGAGTGGCAGAACCGAGACCACTACTGTAAATCTGGAGAAGGGCCAAGTGATGTCTAGTGGTCCAGGTTCAAGGCCGTCCATCCAGAATTGGCCTCAAGGACGGCAGATTCCCTGGACAGAGCCAGAGTCCATTGTGCTACACCAGAGGCCATTGAAGCGTTCTTCAAACTGTATGAGGCCCTTTACGTGAAGCACGAGCCACATCTCATCTATAATTGCGATGAGACCGGCTTTGGAGACAAGCCTCGGTCCAGGGAGAAGGTCCTGTGCCAGACTGGGAGGAAACACGTCTTATCAGCATCAGCAGATGACCAGGGAGCACATCACGGTGCACTGCTGTGTGAATGCAGCCGGGGGCAGCATACCACCCTTCATCATTTACCCCGGCTGCCTCCCAAGTAATGCCTACAGGCTGGATGGGCCCCCCAACGCCCTCTATGGCATCCAGGAGAAGGGTTACATAGACTCAGAGCTCCTCCTGAAATGGCTCCGTCATTTTATTAGATATGCTCCTGAGTAGAGACCACTAATTTTAATCATGGACCAACACAAGACACAAGTCTCAAAAGACGTAATCAAGGCTGGGATCTGCAAGTCTGGCATATTTCCTCTGTCCAGGGCTGCTGTGGACACAACCCAGGTAATTTTAATAGTAATACAATGATAATTAATCCTCTAAGCTACTTGCATTTCTTTTCAAGTGTGTTAATGAGTTTTACATACGTTTTATTTTCTTAGGTGGCGAGACCACTCAATCCAGCACTCAACCTACTGACACATCAACCATCACTCGAACACCTTGCCCCACCTGTAACATTAATAGAGTGGCTCCCAAAAATGACCTGGTGGCAGCAGGTGTAATCCCAGAGAGTCTGGCTAACGTCCTCACGAGTCCAGCCCTGGAGAGGAAGGAGAAGGTGAGAAGTCCAGCTCGTGTCATCATGAGGACGTCCACTTACGTCCGCATTTGGTCCTCTTTTTGACGTTCGGAGGACATTCGTCGGAGCCAGTTTGCGAACGTCCCTGTTTCGTCCCTCATCTGCCATTTCCATTACAACACTTGAAAAATCCAGTCGCCCATGCGTGGGCTTTTATCATCAGACCTGACACCTTGCAACTCAGACAAAGAGAGTTGACAAAATTAAACTAAAATATAAACCTATATTGAATTTTAAAGGGTATTAGTCCTTAAAACAAAATCCCTTGATAATAGAATGCAAAATGCAAAAAAAAAAAAGGTTTTGTTTTGCAGATTGATATTATTATTTTTACTATAGTATAATAGATTTTAATTAGGCATGGGCTGATTACCGGTTTCAAGGTATACCGCGATTTGAAAATTTCACGGTTTCAAAACCGCTAATATTTTCCGTTATACTGTTCCTGCGGTATGTGCTGTTTTTTATGTCTCCTCAAAGACTGAAAGTGTTGAGTGCAGTGTAGAGAGTAACACGACCCTCCTCCTCCTGTTGGTGCGAGCGAGCGGTCAGTCACGTGTGAGTAGGATGGCTGAACTAAGGAGCTTTCCCAGGAACTTACGCGATCGGCAACCGGACGTTTTTTGTCTTATTGCAAGCAACTCGTCTCTGTTCTGGACTTGCACAAACTGCGTTGCAATGCAATCGTTTTCCAAAATGTCATTTATGTGAAAATATGAAGTCTGTAAACGCCCGTTAACACAGGCCAGAGACG
>NW_015624228.1:66188-67082 GCF_001515625.1 Sinocyclocheilus rhinocerous | reverse complement strand
GGCGAAAAGTGCATGGAACATGGTTAGTCTATGTTACTCATGTGCGGATGCGCTTTACTCACTTTATCTAACGTTAATTGCGTAAACCTTGTGACGTCACGGCGCCAAACCAGAATAAAAGTCCTGTTTACGCGAGAACAAAAATAGAGGAATTTAGGGTTGAATTATAGGTGAAATACATATTTAAATACATGTCGTTCAGTCGTGTGCTAAAACTTAGGAAGAAATTGTGTGAGATTCTGTCTAAAGGGCAAAAAATATAATGAAATGTAACGTTTATATTAGATATCTAATGCAATATCCCAGCTAACAGGGGACGTCCCCCGGACGTTCCGAACGTCTGTTTAGGTACGCAGTACGTCCGCTTTGTAACGTTCACGGGCGGACATTTGGATTTGGTCCGCTGTGTGACGTTCGCTGGCGGACGTTTTGAGGACGTCCACTTACGTCCGCATTTGGTCCTCTTTTTGACGTTCGGAGGACATTCGTCCGAGCCAGTTTGCGAACGTCCCTGTTTCGTCCCTCATCTGCCATTTCCATTACAACACTTGAAAAATCCAGTCGCCCATGCTGGGCTTTTATCATCAGACCTGCAGTGTTGGGGAGTAATAGTTACATGTAACTACATTACGTAATTTAATTACAAAATAAATGTAACTGTAATCTGTTACAGTTACTGAGAAAAAAAAAGTGTAATTAAATTACAGTTACTTATGAAAATGTTAATGATTACAAAGGGAGTTACATCTGAATATTTTCACACATATACATATTTAAAATATGAGACACCAATGTTTCAGGAGTTGAGGACACAGAATAGGACACATGCTTATTCGATAACTGTTTTATTTCCTATTTTGGTTTATGTATATTTTTAAGATTAACTGTTTTTTT